>NW_015393331.1:5079-11430 GCF_001527695.2 Protobothrops mucrosquamatus | reverse complement strand
CAGGTGATCTGCAGCCCGCTGACTTCCACAGTGCAGTTCTCGGTGACCAAGGCAGACCAGGGGATGGTGACGGCAATGCTGTCGATGAAGCCATCCAGGATCTCCAACGGGGCGCCCACGGACTGCAGGAACTCATTCACGGACTGTACAAGGGAAGACAAGGCAGCGTCAAATAGCAGAAAGCCAGCCCAGAGGTCCACAGTACAATTTGTCTAGGCCAGCGGTTCTCAACCTATGGGTCGCGACCCCATTTGGGGTCAATTGACCATTTCACGGGGGTCGCCAAGCAAGGCTGTCCGCCATTTTTTTCCCCTTTTCCGGCGGGTGCCTTACCTCCCTTGGGCTGGGCCAGCTGGTGGTCGGCCTGCTCCGTCTCTGCCACTTGCCAGCTACGCCTCGGCCGGCGCAGGGGGCGGAACCACGCATGCGCGGCGCTCCCGGGCAGGGAAAGTCCTCGACTTACGACCGGTTGGGTAGTCCTCGACTTATGACCGGCTTAGTCCTCGACTTACGACCGGTTTAGTCCTCGACTTACGACCAGTTGGGTAGTCCTCGACTTACGACTGGTTTAGTCCTCGACTTACGACCGGTTGGGGGTCGCGGCATTAAAAAGGTTGAGAACCACTGGTCTAGGCAATATATCCTGGATCAACAATCGCTGCTCACAGTCACCTCCCGCCTTGACTACTGCAATACACTCTACTTGGAGCTGCCCTTGAAAAGTATCCGGAAAGCTCCAGTCGGTTCAAAATGTGGCAATCAACATGGTTTTGTGTAAGCCTAGATTTGCACGTGTGTCACATCTCTCTTGCGGGAACTGCACTGGCTGCCGATTTGCTTCCAGGCCCAATTCAAGATACTGGTCATCACCCTCAAAATTTTCCATGGCTTAAGTCCAGGCCACAAAGAAGAAGGGGTCAAATTATTCTCCAAAGCACCAGAGGGCAGGACAAGAAGCAACAGATGGAAACTAATCAAAGCAACCTGGAATTAAGGAAAAACTTCCTAACTGTAAGGATTAACCAGTGGAATTGCTTGCCACCAGAAATCATGGGCACTCCATCACTGGAGGTTTTTAAGAAGAGACTGTACAGTCACTTATCTGAAATGGTATATATCAGTGGTGGCGAACCTATGGCACACTGTCAGACGCGGCACTCAGAGCCCTCTCTGTGGGCACGTGCGCTGCTGCCGCCAGTAGCTCACGCAGGTCCATTAGGCCGCCACCGCCCGGAGAGGCAGCCCCACCCAGTACAAAGGAGGCGAAGTGGCCAGCTAGCAAGCTCAAATAGAGGTGGTGGAGCACACCCACAGCCAACAAGCCAAAGGCCACCCCGAGCGGAGAAAGCCGCGGTGAGTGCACGGGGTCCAACAGCATCTGGCAGCAGGGGCTACGTAGCCTGCTGTGAATCTGGCAGCAGGGGCTACGTAGCCTGCTGGTCCTCCAGCAGCAGCATTGCGGCAGCACCAGCAGCACACGGAGTCAGGAGAGCATGTGATGTGGACCGCCAGACACGCTTACTCCGTCCCATCTCCTCAGCCCCCTTGAGGGTCTTGCCCTTGGCCCACGGGTGGAGAGCATTCCCCTCCTGCACTTCGGTACCTACCGCGGCCGCCAGCCACTCGCACAGGTCCGTTAGGCCGCCGCCCAGAGCTGCTGGCCTGCCTAGCAAGAAGGAGGCAAAGCGGTCGGCTAGAGTAGGGCTTTTCAACCTTTTCACCCATTGTACCACTTTTAGGATATGGCAACATCCGAGTACCATCAGTCGCCTAGCAAGGGGTCAAAAACTTGATGACCAAAAAAAAAAAAAGGGAAAAAACTGATGAAGTACAGGTAGTCCTTGATTTACAACAGTTCGCTTAGTGACTGTTCGAAGTTACAATGGCACTGAAAAAAGTGCCCCCCAAGCCAGAGCCGAGCAAGACACCTGCCTGCCCGCCCAGCGGCGCTCTTCCTCCTGTCCGAGGTTTCCATTGCTGTGAGCATTTCTGTTGAGGATTGGCAGCGGGGGTGGGGTGGGGGGGTGTTTGGTTTTTATTCCTCCCGGTCTGCTGGGTGGTTGCAGCAGGTTTTGGTCTCTTCACATGACCATGGGTCACTGTGACCATCATAAATATGAATCGGTTGCCAAGCATCTGAATGTAAATCACAAGACCCTGGAGAGGTTGCAACATTCCAGCTGATTGGTGCTTCTTCTGGGCTCAGCAGAAGCGCCAGGATCAGTGCTGCTTTCCAGCTGGAGCCTGGCGCTGATCCTGGCGCTTCCGCTGAGCCCTGACAGCCCTGCAGCTCCAGCCGTCTCTCGCTCAGGCTTGTGCGGTGCTGCCACCGGTTCAGCTCATTCCCCTCCCCCGCTACCACTTTTCTAGGATGGTCGTGTATCACCTGCCAGGTGCCAATGTACCCCAGGTGGTACCCGTATCACTGGTTGAAAAGCCCTGGGCTAGGAAGCCCTGTGTAGAGGTGGTAAAGCACGCCCAGGCCCAGCAGGCAAAAGGCCACTCCGAGTGGAGAAAGCCGGATCCCCATCAGCGTCATGGCCGCCCAGGCCCAGCAGAGATGGGGGGAGGCACACAATCCTAACTGGGACTGGGGGGGCATGGTGTTGATGGGGATCCGGCTTTCCCCACTCGGGAGGGGGCTTTGGCTTGCTGGGCGTACTCGAGTTTGCTAGCCGGCTGCTTCGCCTTCCTTGTGCTGGGCGGGGCTGCCGTTCCGGGCACCGGTGGTGGCCTAATGGACCTGCACAAGCTCCTGGCGGCGGCGGCCCAAGATGAGACCAAGATGCGTCGGGTGTGCGAGGGGAACAGGCTCCACGTGTGGGCCAAGGGCACGATCTGCGAGGGGGCCGAGGAAATGACCAGCAGAGACCTGCTCTCCAACCGTAAGCAAAAACAGATGGGACGGAGTAGGTGTGTCCAGCGGTCTGCATCACGCGCTTCCCCTACTCCGCCTGCTGCTGGAGGGCTGGCCCGGTATTGGCAGTGGGCTGCAGAGCCCCAGAGTGTGCCAGTCGAGGGGCCGGCAGGCTGTGACTACTGACGGACACCGTCGGCCCCCATGCGCTTGCTGGCCTCTGTGTGCGGGGGCCAATGGTGTCAGGGAGCAGCCACTCAGGCCCCTGCCTCGTCTTGCCTTGCCCTGCGGCAGTGGCATCCCCGCCCTGCCTCACCCCGCAGGACAAGCCTCCTGCCCACTGCCCCACCCGCCAGAGACCCCCCCTGGATCTCCTCCAACCCTAACTGGCCCCCACAGGCGCCCCCCCACGAGCAACATCAAGGTGGCCACACCCACCCCAGCCATGCCCACCCAGTGGGCCACGCCCACCCACCCCCGCTGACAGCACCACAATCCTGATGCGGCCTTGGCACTTTGCGATAAATAAGTGGGTTTTGGGTTGCGGTTTGGGCACTCGGTCTCTAAAAGGTTCACCATCACTGATATAGATTCTCCTCCTTGAGCGGGGGGGGGGGGCTGGACTAGAAGCTCTCCAAGGTCCCTTTCAGCTCTATTCTGTTCGAAGGAGTGTCTTTTCCCAGTTACATCCACCTGACCCACCATAGTGAGGTGGTAGGGGAAGTTACGGCTCCCCCTCTTAAGGAGGCCCATCTGGTGGGATCCAGAAGCAGGGCTTCCTCTGTGGTGGCTCCCTCCCTGTGGAACCTCGTGCCTGCAGAGATACGACTGGCCTCACTTTGACACTCTTCTGAAAGGCCTTGAAGACATGTGGTCTTGCCAAAGGGCCGGGGGACCCCAGGGTGATACAGAACCCAGCAAGTACCACGATGTAAAAAAGATGCTGAGACTCTAGAAAGAATGCAGAGAAGAGCAACAAAGATGATTAGGGGACTGGAGGCTAAAGCATATAAAGAAAGACTGCTGGAATTGGGTATGTCTAGTTTAATGAAGAGAAGGACGAGGGGGGACATGATAGCAGTGTTCCAATATCTCAGGGGCTGCCCCAAAGAAGAGGGAGTCAAGCTATTCTCCAAAGCGCCTGAAGGCAGGACAAGAAGCAACGGATGGAAACTAACCAAAGAGAGAAGCAACCTAGAACTAAGGAGAAACTTCCTGACAGTTAGAACAATTAACCAGTGGAACAACCTGCCTCCAGAAGCGGTGAATGCGCCAACACTGGAAGTTTTTAAGAAGAGACTGGTCAGCCATTTGTCCGAAATGGTATAGGGTTTCCTCCCTGAGCAGGGGGGTGGACTAGATGACCTCCAAGGTCCCTTCCAACTTTATCATCATCATCATCATCATCATCATCATCATCATCATCATCATCAAGTAGCTGGTCTGATTATTGTCCCCAGGGAAGTGACAGAGTTGTTGGCTTCTTTATTGGGATTTTATTTTTCTAAGTTGCCTGGAGTCACTGCAAATGAGTTGGGCTGCCATACAAATTTTCTTAATTAATTAATTAAATGCACGCTACTGAGATACAGGAGGTTTGGAAACAGAGGAACTCAAAGAGGTTCGCAGGGAGGGCTGTCTTTTCCTGTCCCCCCCACCACCACCACCCTGTTCAGCAGCAAAAATGAATATAATTCGTGCCCTGCAGATCTTATAAACCAGTGATGGCGAACCTTTTAGAGACCGAGTGCCCAAACTGCAACCCAAAACCCACTTATGCGTCGTCGGGTGCCGGGTGGGTGTGGCCCATTGGCTGGGTGTGGCCCTTTGGGTGGGCGTGGCCCATTGGGTGGGCGTGGCTGCGGTGGTAACGGCAGACTGGGTGGGACTAAAATCTTCAATCAATCAATTCCAACTTTGCAAGATCTTTCTTTTTCCCGCGAGAAGTTGAAATTGACTGATTGAATCTTTTTTTTTTTTTTTTTGCACACGGCGGCGGAGGCCTAAAGTGAAAAGGTTTTATAAAACCCAGCTGAAGGCCTAGGACTGGGGCAATGGCACGTGTGCCCACAGAGAGGGCTCTGAGTGCCGCCTTTGGCACCCGTGCCATAGGTTTGCCACCACTGTTATAAACCAAACGCTGAGCCCAGAGAAACCACAAAAAAAAAGAGACCCTCCAATTATTCTAGCAATCGTAATATTTTTTTCACTTCCAAAGGCTATGTGGCGTGTGGCACTCTCATCACTGAGGCTGAATCCCGCTTTTGAGAAGGTAGGGGCAGAAATCAAGGAAAAATGGATTGGCTAGGCCAGGGGAGGGAAACCTTGGCTCTTTTATGAGTTGTGGACTTCAACTCCCAGAATTCCTGAGGGCCGAGGAGAATGTTAACTGTCCTAACCATACACGTAGTCGTCAACTTAGAACAGTCTGCTTAGTGACCGTTTGAATGTTTGCAACGGCACTGAAAAAAGTGACTTATGACCGTTTTTCGCACTTACAACCGTTGCAGCCTCCCCCATGGTCACGTGATCAAAATTCAGCTGCTTGGCAAGTGACTCATACTTACGACGGTTGCTCTGCCCCTAGGTCACGTGAGCAGGGGGTTGGACTAGAAGACCTCCGAGATCCTGCCCTACAATCCTATGTTCTACATTTGGAAAAGGTGAGGTGGTGGCACTTTCTTTGAAACTTGACACGATACCCATTTTTTCCATTAAGCATCTGGCACAGATAGCCAGAAATAAAATAAACGTCACCCCATCAAACAAGTTTGGGAACATTTCAAATATTCCCCCACAGAAAGCTAGACTTTGCTCCCTTGTGTTTTTCCCTAAGGTCCCAAAAGCAAATAGGTGTCCCAAAGGTGCTTTTTCAAGAGGCAACTGGACTTTCTTTGCTTTTGCCTTGAAGACGTCTCACTTCTCATCCAAGAAGCTTCTTCAGTTCTGGAAGAAGCAAAACATCTTCAAGGAAAAACAAAGAAAGTCCAGCTGGCTGTTGAAAAAGCCCCTTTGGGATAACCAGGACCTGGATGACGGAGAAGCTCCATAGGCACTAAACCAGTGGTTCTCAACCTGTGGGTTGGGACCCCATTTGGGGTCGATCGACCATTTCACGGGGGTCGCCAAGCAAGGCTGTCCGCCATTTTTTTTTTGTCCGCCATTTTTCCCCCCTTTTCCGGCGAGTGCCTTACCTCCCTTGGGCTGGGCCAGCTGGTGGTCGGCCTGCTTCGTCTCTGCCGCTTGCCAGCTACACCTCGGCCGGTGCAGGGGGCGGAACCACGCATGCACGGCTCTCCCGGGCAGGGAAAGTCCTCGACTTACGACCGGTTGGGTAGTCCTCGACTTACGACCGGTTTAGTCCTCGACTTACGACCGGTTGGGGTCGCGGCATTAAAAAGGTTGAGAACCACTGCACTAAACTCTGTTGAGTACTGAATTGTCTGAATTCCACAGAAGAAAATTGACTGATTATTTTTAAACCTATAGTTAAA
>NW_015393331.1:0-3100 GCF_001527695.2 Protobothrops mucrosquamatus | reverse complement strand
AGGATAATTTTTAAGAGGGGTTTTTAGAGGGGTTTTTAATTACTTTTTAATTAGACAATTTAAATATTTCATTTTAATTAATTTTAACTTGTGATTGTTAGTGGTGTTTTTAATTGATTGTCAGCCGCCCTGAGTCCGCAAGGAGAAGGGCGGGATATAAATTCAAATAATAAATAAATAAATAAATAAATAAATAAATGGTCGTTAAGTGAACCTGGCTTCCCCACTGACTTTGCTTGTCAGAAGGTTGCAAAAGGGGATCACATGACCCCAGGACGCTGCGACCATCATAAACTCGTGCCAGCTGCTAAGGGGCTGAATTTTGATACCGTGACCATGGGGATGCTGCAGGGGTCATGTGAAACACAGCCATAGGTCACGTTTTTTTGTGCCGTTGTAATTTTGAACGGTCACTAAACAAATGGTTGCAGGTTGAAGAATACCTGTGCTGTAGCCAAGTTAAGCTTATCGCGACTCAGCAATAAGAGAAGGGCTCTGGTGCAGAGAAAGCAACAAGGACCATCATCCTGGGCAGCTACAAATATAAATCAAAGCCCAGAAGCAAAGACCCAAATTTGCAGCTGTGGCTTCCTTTCGGTGGGAGATCTCCCGTTTCTTGCCTGGCCATGGAGAGGCTCGTCTGGGCTGGAGGGCACCAAGATCAACATCTCCTGTTTTTGCAATCCCTGCACACCCAGGCAGCCAGACAACAGCCATGACGTGGAGCCAGAGCACATGAGTCAACTCAACCAAAACAAACATCCCACATTCCTCTTCAGATACTTGACACTTCCTGGAGCCCTTGCTCCACCCGAGGCTGGCCTGCTCTTGCGCAAGGCGGCCAGTGGCTCGGTGGTGGCTGAGGTTTTGATCTCGCCCTTCTGACTTTGCCAGTAACTCAAGGCAATGAATGTGTCGGAGGATCGTATCCCCTTATTTTCCCCACAACCACCACCCTTTGAGCTGGGTTGGGCTGAGAGAGAGGGGCTGGCCTCAAATCACTCAGCTGGATTCCATGCCTGAGGTGGAACTAGAACTCACCGTCACCTGGTGATTGACCAAAAACCACCCAGCTGACTTTCATGCCTAAGGTAGGGCTAGAACTCACCACCTCCTGGTGATTTGCCCAAAGTCATCCAGCTGAATTTCATGCCTAAAGCAAGACTAGAACTCCCTGTCTCCTGGTGATTAGCCCAGTCACCTTGCCGGCTTTCACGCCCGAGGCAGGACTAGAACTCACTGTCACCTGGTGATTGGTCGAAAGTCACCCATTTGACTTTCATGCCTAAGGCAAGACTAGAACTCACCATCTCTCCTGGTGATTTGCTCAAAGCCATCCAGCTGATTTTCATGCCTAAGGCGGAATTAAAACTCACCACCTCTTGGTGATTAGCCCAAAATCACCTAATTCGCCCCCCCTGCCCTTGTGCCTAGACCAGAACTCACTGCCTCCTAGTTTCTAGGCCAGCCCCTTCAGCAGTACATCGAACAGGCTCTCGGTTTAGTCAGTTTGCTCTTGCAGTGCAGCAAGGAACCCTCTCAACTTCCGGATTAGACATCTGTTGGCTTCACACATGACACCAACCTGTACCTGTAAGACATTCTAGCTTGGATTTCATGTATATAGATCGAGTGAACCTAGCCATGAATCCAGTTCCCATTCTGGAATACGGCCAGTGGAAGGGAGGTTGGGCTACCCTCTGGTGCTGGCTTAGAAGACCTTCAAAGACATCAGAAAGCCACCAAGATAGTCCTCAATTTGCAACCTTTGGTTTAGTGACCATGATCAAATTTTGGAAGCTTAGCCTGTACAGGCAGTCCTCAACTTACAATAGTTTATTTAGTGACTGTTTTGAAGTAACAATGGCTCTGAAAAAAAGGGACCGTTTTTCATACTTACGACAATTGCGGCCTCCCCATGGTCACATGATCAAAACTGAGCCGCTTGGCAACTGACTCATATTTATGACGGTTGCAGTGTCCCGGGGTCACATGATTGATCCCTTTTTGCGACCTTCTGACAAGCAAAGTCAACGGGGGAAGCCAGATTCACTTAACAACCATGTGACTAACTTAAATGCTGCAGTGATTCACTTAACAATTGCAAGAAAGGTCGTAAAATAAGGCAAAACTCACTTAACATCTCACTTAACAGAAATGCTGGGCTCAACTGTGGTCACAAGCCGAGGACTACTTGCACTTATTATTATTGTTGTTGTTACATTTATGATTTATGATGGTTGCAGCGTCCTGGGGTCAAGTGATCGCCATTTGCAAATCTTCTCACAGGGCTTCCGACAAGCAAGTTAACAGGGAAAGCCAGATTTACTTAACAACCACGGCAAAAAAGCTTGCAAACTGGGATCACTTAATGACTGCCTTGTTTAGCAGCGAAGCTCCAGTCCCAATTGTGGTCATAAGGCAAAGGCTACAGGTAGTCCTCGATTTACGACCACAAGAGAGCCCAAAATTTATGTGGCTAAGGTGAGAAATTTGTTCAGTGAGTTTTGTCCCATTTTACAACCTTCCTTGCCACAGTTGTTAAGCGAATCGCTGCAGTTGTTAAGTTAGCAACACAATTGT
The DNA here is from genome assembly GCF_001527695.2 of Protobothrops mucrosquamatus. Lineage (NCBI taxonomy): Eukaryota > Metazoa > Chordata > Lepidosauria > Squamata > Viperidae > Protobothrops > Protobothrops mucrosquamatus. The sequence continues at coordinate 517 of NW_015393331.1, read as the reverse complement.
AAAGTGAATCTGGCTTTCCCCTTGACTTGCTTGTCAGGTTGCAAAAGGGGATCGATCACCTGACCCCGGGACACTGTGACCATCATAAATATGGACATGGTTGCGAATCTAGCTTCCCGATTTGCTTCTCCAAAGGTCAAAAAAGGGGATCCGCTGACCCCGGGACACTGCAACCATCATAAATATGAACCAGTTGCCAAGCATCCGAATTTTGACCATGTGACCGCAGGGGATGCTGCAACGGTCGTGTGAAAACTGTCTTAGGTCACTGTTTTTAGTGCCATCATAACTTTGAACATTCACTAAACAAACTGTCGGAAGTCGAGGACCACCTGTGCTCGTATTGCTTTACCCCAAAGCTAAAAATAGAATGAGGAGAATGACTCGCCGAGATAATTCTACTTGGGGAGGCTTTCTACAGCAAGACAAGGAACCTTTGAGTGTGTCAGCACCTCCCTTTCCACCTCAGACACAGCAAATCACAGCAAATCATCCGGTTCGTCATTCCACAGGTGAC
>NW_015393330.1:0-14831 GCF_001527695.2 Protobothrops mucrosquamatus | reverse complement strand
ATCTAACTACATTTGTAGGTTCAGTGTTTCAGAAAAAAAATATAGAACTCCTTGAAATGAGTGATTATGTAAACACACTATTAGCTAGAAGCTATTAGTCTAAATATGGACTAATCTGTTGATAGAAGCACACATAATGATTGACTACCAGAGAAACTCATTCTAAAAAGATAGTCAATCAGTTTTCTTTTTGTTTATACTAACCCTTTTCTTCTTTTAAAAAAAAAAGGACACTTCAGGGCCAGTAGGAGACTACATATTGTAGTTTCAATGCCCAAATGCCACAGGGTTTCCTAAAAACTATTATTGTGGTGAAGAAATATCAGTAATAAAAATTCAGGAAGAAAATGAAGTTTACAAAAAATACAAAGGACACCTGCTTAATATGAAGGTCCCACACCTAACAAAGCACCAGTATTAGTAATATTAAGATTTCTTCTCCATTTGCTGATAAAAGAAGATGTGGAAATAAGGGAAAGTCCAAGACCAAACAAAATCGGATATAATAGACTTAATTCAACAGAGAAAATACTCATCCTTCCATACTCTGGCATCCCGCACCTTCCTAAAAGTTATTCCCTCCCCTCATTTAAGTGTAGGTCTATGGAAAAAGAGATTTAAGGATTGAGCGGTGGAAATAGCTTGAGAATAGTTGATATTCTCAAAAGCAAGTTGTTTCTAATCAAAAAGATGGAGGAAAGGAAAAGGTTGATTTATTATGCTACTCTTAATTTCTGGCAGTCTTGTTCTCTACCTAAGAAACATCCAGAGATGCTAAACGCTTCCTTAAGAATTTCTCGTAGCAACTTGGATGATTAGGGTGGCTCATGTCACCATCAAATGTCCCAAAGATGCTTTTTCAAGAGGCAACTGGACTTTCTTGTTTTTTTTTGAAGATGAAGATGAAGCTTCTTGGATGAAAGCAAAATGTCTTCAAAGAAAAACAAGAAAGTCCAGTTGCCTCTTGAAAAAGCACCTTTGGGACAGCCATGATCTGGATGACTGAAAATCTCCATAGACATAAGCCAGCAGAAGGATGTTGCTAATTGCGGCCAAATGGGAGTTAAAATTGAGATATGAATTAGTATACATTAGTCGACTGATAGTCAATTCCAAAAATGAAGCATTAATAACTTCCATTACAGAGGATTTAAAGGCCATTGCTAAGTTATGAGACACAAAGATTCTGAACAATATCATAAGTTATATATTAAAAAAATCCATCTGCACTCTGCATGTTTCTCAGCCAAGCTTGGCCTGTCTTAAGTTCAGGTGAATGGAATTAGTTTGCATTCTCAAAAAAGTTCATATGGTGAAATGTTTTAAAATAAAACAAAATTTCAAGAAGATTTTGAAACAGATGTCAAATTCTAGAGCGCTGAAACTATTCCAATGAAAGCTATTTCTGGATGGTCAATATTTGTGTGCAATCTAGGGATAGCAAAACCAGCTCACATTGGCAAGGATTATCTTTTGTGGCTCAAAATGAACAATGAGGACACCCTTTCCCATATTTGCCACGCAAGTCTGAACAAGACACCTGTGTGCAAACAGTATCTTAAGTTGTAATCAATTATATTTAATGAAAGCAAAAATATGTTTAGAATATGTATACTCTGTAATACAAAATGAGAAGTGTAACACACTTCTTCCTGCCTTCAAATGTAAAAGGTAAAAAAAAAATTGTTTTTATTTTATTTTGCTGCTCAGCTAAGTGGCAGGTTACTGTTTCTACATCTACCACATTATAGCTACAAAGTAGACATATTTTCTCCTTAAGGCACTTAGATATTCCACGTTCTGTGGTTCTAATTATTTGGTTTTCTCTATGTTCATATTCAACTCTACTGGCTTCATTTTTTTAAAAAATATATATGATAAAAGTCATCAGTAAAAACATAGTGCCATACGTCCTAAGATAGGTGACTAATGTGAAAATGTACAGTAGCGTATGCTTATAAAAAATCCAAATAAAGAAGAGTTTTGTTGTAACTATGAACAGTCTGTGTATCTATGACCACAAGAGAACCAACGATTGCAGCAGGAGAGAGGCCTCCCATTTCAGTCACAAAGGGAGCCAATATGACTGCTGAACAGTAGCAAAAATGGCAGAGGAGACATATTTTCTGCACGGAGGCACAATGGGATGCATGTTCTTGATTTGGGAAGGGTGGGGGGGGAAGAAGGCTTCAATGGGGTGGGGTTTCCTTACTGCTTATCAACAGCCCCTTGTTCAGCAGAACTTTCCTTGTTGGTGGTCTGTGCGTGCCACGGGGTTTCCTTAAAAACAAACCAGCAATTTCCAGCCCAGAGTATAAAGTTGACAAAACCAAACAGCTGAGAAAGAAAAGGAGAAGTGCATAGTTAATACAAAGCAGTTAGTTATTGGTGAACACTGAGCACTTATATAATGTCAGTTCGGTACTTTTTAATGCCCTCTCATTCAGTTTTTCACAATGATTAAAGAACAGAAAAACAACAGTCTTCTGCTGGTTTACACATGTTCACGTGCAGTAGCATTACTTTCTCGTACTTATGTTTGTGAGATCCAAAGTCACAGAGGAACATAATTTTGAAATTGGCACGCCCATTACAAAATTATACTACCTTGACTGGATATTATGTATTTGTCTGCTCTTTATCTACTGAACAATCAAATCAGTAGAAGATAATGCTCAAGTAAGAGGAACTGCTAATACTCCTCAATTTCAATAATACTGATTGTATTCAGCAGAACATAAACCCCACCCAGTTTGGGGTCAGGGTATGCTTCCATGTGAACCTTACAATAAGCAGGGAAACAGACCTCTCTTTTTCTCCTGCCTTGGAGGGTAGTTGTTGTTGTTAGTTGCGAAGTCGTGTCTGACCCATCATGACCCCATGGACAACGTTCCTCCAGGTCTTCCTGTCCTCTACCATCTTCTGGAGTCCATTTAAGCTCACGCCTACTGCTTCAGTGACTCCATCCAGCCGCCTCATTTTCTGTCGTCCCCTTCTTCTATTGCCCTCAATCTTTCCCAGCATTAGGATCTTCTCCAGTGAGTCCTTCCTTCTCATTAGGTGGCCAAAGTACTTGAGTTTCAACTTCAGGAGGGTAGTAGTGAATCTTAAATCCTTCCCAAGGAATACGGTAAACATATTCGGAAGGATGTTAAAAACATACCTCTCCCAAGTAACATTTTTACTGTTGTTTTTATTGGGCATGTTCGTATTGATGGCTAAGGTTCTACAAGTAATTTCTATTGCCTGAGTTTTATTTTAAACACACTACTGTTTTTCAGTATTTCCTTTTAAAAGTTAAAAGACCATGTTTTAAACTCTAATATTTTAGATATACGTTCTCACATTTGTATGCTTATGCTGCTCTTTAGTCTTTAATCTCTGTGATTTGCCTTTCTCTTTATTAGCAGCTGCTTGTTGAGCAAATTGAAAGGGAAGTTTCTGTTTAAAAACAGAACAGTGTTTGCTCACCCTTATTCATGACATAATTTCAGAGTCACTGCAGAATAAGTCTTAACACACTACCCCTGTAGGCGGTCAGATTGGTTTTGATTTAGTGAAAGAAATGGAATGGTACCATATTGACCATGGTGCAGCTAAAGTCCCCATCCTCTCCCACCCAATCACTGCAACATTACTTCCAGGCAACTCTTACCACAGAGATGTTGGCCAAACCCATAGAAGGAGTGGCCCCAGCATTGCACACGGCGTTTTTGAACTGACACACTGACATGGCTGCAATAAGGCTGGAAGGCCGTGTTGCTCCTTTCACGTCTGATAGACCTTTGCCCCAAGCTGAAAATGCCACTAGCCAAAAGAAGGTAAATGAGACAGACACACAGAAGTCCTGAATGAAGGGGAAAAAGACAGACAGACAGACAGAGAGTGAATCATGGTTGGTATACTTCATGACAGTAGCTCCATTCTGCTACATCCTTTCATCCAAAATATTCATGCCCAAATTGGGGGTAGACCATTTATTTTAATCAGGCAGCTTTTTATGTCACATTATTTGTAGGCTAACAATGTCCACTCCTCTCCATGGTAGGCAAGGTACACATACTGCACCTAGTCATAATATAGTTTGTTTGCTGCTGCCTCAGCCGTTATTGGTTTATAAACCAACTGTGGCTTATTCAACAAATCATGGATAAGCAAATCCAGGCTAAGAACCTCGCATGAATCAGGTGATAATACTGTTGCATAGGTTGATTCTTCTTGTGCTACTGCTCCAAGGTCAAGAAAAATACAAAACAGAGAGGGCAGGACTTCCCAACTGGATTCAGGTAGTCCTCACTTAGCAACCACAATTGGGACTGGAATCTCAGACATTGAGTGAAGCAGTTGTTAAACAAGTCATCCCATGATCTGAAGACCTGGTTTTGTCTGGGGACCAAATGGGGGAGTTCGACACTGGAAGTGACTGCTAGATTGATGGCAGACTCCCACCTCCCTCCCCCTTGCTCTCTGTTTTCCACCCATCCATCTTTATCATATTAATGTTTTATTCTTGTTGTGTTCCGTTGTCATTATTTATTTCATTGTTCTACTATTTTACATCTATTCCCTCTGCATTCCTTTCCTTTTCTCCCTTTTTATTATTGTAAGCTGCCTCGAGTAGCCCCGTGGCGAGATAGGCGGCAAACGCTTTAACAAATAAATAAATAAAAGGACTGCTTCATTCAACAACTTTGGCACTCCCAGTTGCGGTAATTAAGCAATCTTGTGGTTATTAAGTGGACAAAGTCCTAGTTAAGGAGTATGGGTTACCTTGGGGCTGGGGGAGACCCTGGGAGATTCATTGTAGGCTCTGCACAAATGTGTCTCCACTCAGGAGCTGAAATCCTCCCTATTGAAATCCAAGCAGGATTTTCAGCCTCCGAGCAGAGAGATACTCATATGCAGACAGCACTGAGCCTCCTAGACCCTTTCTTCTACCTTCCTGAGGCACCCACACCCCTTGCCTTATGGTGCTTCCTCTCCACTCAGGACCTGAAATCCTGCTTGGATTTTGGCTCCCTCTTGTCTTTGAGGGCTAGCTAAAAGAGCTCCCTGCTAAAGGATTTCAGCTCCATGCAAGCAGGCAGGTAGGATTTCAGCTCCATGCATGCAGGCTCTTTCAGCTAGCTCCCAGAGGAGAGAGGGAGTTCTTTTGGCAGGCGGCAGCATCTTGCAACCTTTCCTGCTTCTTCCCCATTGAAAATTGCAAATGGTGATCACATTATTGCATAGCACTTGGCAACTGGTTGTAAATGTGAACAGGTTGCCAAGCAATCAGACTGCAATTATAGGATCATGTGTGTGTGTGTGTGTGTGTGTGTGTGATGTTTTGCAATGAGGCCAATGTTAATTTGAACCCTGGTTAAACAAGGACTACTTGTAAATATACAAGTGGAGCCTTGTACACTTTTTCTCAGATTTCATATTCAGAAATGATCAAGTTTTTAATGAAGTGTGGGAAGAATCCAGAGAAAGAAATATTTGGGGAATATTAAAAAGGCAGAATGTATTTCTCTAAAGGAATAATGGAGAGGATCTTAAAAAAAAGGCAGAAACTTCTCCCTCCTCCCCCAGCCAAAAATCTCAGCAGAAACCTGCTTTTAGAAATGCAGATGTAATAATCCATTCAGGAAGGTTGGAGCTAGGAAGCTAGAAGTTGATGAGATTAGGAAGACAAAGACCTTTAAAATCTATATACCCCACCCAAACTCTAAAAGACATGGCCTTTGAAGACATAATAGGATTAAGTACCCACCAATACCAAAAGGTCACACTCACACTCAGGTCAAAGTACATGGCACAGGAAATACAAAGCCTCAAACAGGAATAGGAAACAACCTCAAGAGCCCCAGAAGGTATAAAAAACCACCACTCCCAGCAACATGTGGTCAGCTTTCCCAGAGCCACACTTCTCTCTGGCTTTGCTCTTCAATAAACTCCAACCTTCTTTCTAAAGCAATCTCCATTTTGTTTATTCCCAGCTTGGACTGGACCCTGGTGAAGATTTTTCTTTCAACAGGAGTTTACTTTGTGTTTGTATAGAACTGGTTCTATGATGCAGGACTTGAAATCTAAAGAGCTGAAAACCAAACTTGAGATCTTACCGCAAAAGGTAGCTTTTTATTCTCCTTATAGAGGGAGTGAAATCGTAGATATACTGCAAGAGCTGCCATAGTATATAGAAAAGTAAAAACACCCAAGGTCACGAAGAATTCAGCTGGTGCAGAAAAGTCTCCCATGAGATGCAGTACTCTTTTAGCAGTTGATCCTTCGATACAATCTGGCATATCAAATGGGATTTTATATAACCTGGTCAAATTGAAAATGAAAGCAAAAGAAACAGCTTAAATGTAATTTGAGTACTTAGCACAGAAGAATTAGGCTACAGGATATCTCTAACATCTAGAGATCTGCATGGGGGAAAATACATTTGCTTCATTCCCACCTTTGTTAAAATATATTTCGCAGGTTTTAAACATTTTTCTTAGAGACAAAAATGAAAAGTCCCGAATAGCAAAATTTTTTAAAACAGCTGTCTGAAAGAAACTTCCGAACAACGGTTTGGCTCCAGATTTTATGAGACTGCCTCATGTCCTATCCAATTCTGTTTACTGTACACCCATCTAGGACTTTATGATAAATCAAGCTTTCTTGCCAATAACCACACTAATAAAATGGCAGATTCTCTCAAACTCCATCACCAATTTTAATAAATGAGAATTAAAAAGTAGCTAAGCCTTCTTTGAAAAAGATTATCAGAATTAACGAGTTAAAGAGATGTTACTTTAAATTTTTCAATTTATGTAAGGAGAAACCCTTTTGGAGTAAGCAATGTTACTGTATGTAAAGTGTAAAAAAAAGATTTTTAAAAAGTCAAAAAAAAGGTATGAGTTAAGAAAAAAATACAGCTAAATCTAGTTTCTCAATGCATCTTTATAACTTTCTGTACTTGCAAACTCTCCTTGCTTCCAACACATCCATGTATCACATCATGGACTGCCTTATTCTATTTCCATATTAATACTCTTATTGAACATGCATTTTGGAAAAATTATAAAGGAGAAGCATTTGTCTGAGATGTTTCTGTTGCAAACCATAATTTATGGGTTTGCTGTAATGGTAGTTTAAAAATTGACAGTGCATGTACAGAATTTGTTGCAATGAAGATACATCTATGAGAAAAGAGGTTTTATATCCTTGACAACCATGCCTAACATAATTCTGAATTCAAGAGACAAAAGGGCCTCAAAGGATGGGGAGGAAGGAATCTATTCCACCTAAAATGTTTTTCAACCCATATACAATTCATTAAGATACTGTATTTTGTTTTGAACCGTCCCTGCCAGTACCACAACAGCCCTTCCAATTTGTTCCCCTTCTTGTCAAAGGCATTTTAAAATACTTCACAGACATGCCTCTATTTATAGCTATCAGATGTTGGCAGGGAGGGAAAGATGCACACAGATATAACCATGTTAGATCTTTCATGCACTGATTTCATTCCAACTTAGATCTTGTTTCTGTTTACCCAAAAGCCTTGTGAGGGCATCTGTAATGTACAAAGTTTTCATTGTGCTGATTTGTGCTCCAGAAAAATATAATCTTTTATCTGATCTGGCATACTAAAAAGAAGTTAAGGATATTATCCACACTCTAGTGCTGCCTCTTGTTTTTGGCAAGGACACGGATCACCAAGGCCACCAAGTCTGACCACTAAGATTTAGATAAAGAACTGCTGATATTTTTTTACTGGTTTATATACCCCTCAATAAATGACAGCTGTATTGGGTCAGGGGCTGCTTTTAAGTTTGTAACAAAATATATATATATTCCTTTTCCTCTTGAAGCAAATCAGAGTTCTCAAAATGCTTTATTGTATTTCTGGCTACACAGCAGTTTCCTACGCAGCTGGTAACCTGCTGTAACAAAGCTCACCTGGAAGTGAGAGGAAAGGAAAAATGGAAACAACAGTTCAGGAGTGTTGTACCATAATTATTATTGTAATTTAATTCAGATGATACAACTCTGCTACACACTCTGATTTGCCAGGGGTTAATCCACAGAGTACAGCCATGTGCATAAAGTGCATAAATTCAACTGACATCTGCTAAACTCCTCAATGAAAATTGCCCTCGGGAAGTGGTGCTCTCAAAGTTTTAGACTATATTATTTTTATCCAGCTCTCCCCCACATATCATTTGAAATACAATTTAATATATTTGAACCATGGTGGGGGGTGGGGCGGAAAGGAATCAAACTACTCCCAAAACCACATGCTGAGATACAAGTGCAAGGCAGCTGGGACCTCCGCCTGCCATTCTTGGAGATGATGCTGATCTGGAAACAAGGTACCCAGCTGGAAACAGAATTCTCACCTCATCTGGTTGTCTCTAACCAAGCTATTTCAGACATGGGCCCTTTTTAAATAGAGGCAAGGATGGAGGCTAATGATAATGCTTGTCTGAATATGTCTATAATGAGGATAAACTCTTATTGGAGATTCTGATATCTTGGGAGAAGGAAGGGTTCATTTCTAGCTGTCAGAACTGAACAGATACATCCCCAAACAAAATAACAGATGGCATACTTCTAGAAATAAGGGCCCCGAAAATAATACATTTGGGTTAACCTCTTCACCTACAAAGTTTTCTGAAGATCACAGTATTTTCTCCCACTGCAATGCATTTTCTAATTCACTGTTAGTGTTGAGTAACAAGAATTTTCTCACATGGGAATGTCCCTTTTACGCCTTGAATTTAAAACATTTGTCTCTAGAAGGTGGTAGCACATGTTTGAACCTGGAAGCTAAGCAAAATTAGGCCTAATGGATACTTGGATATCCATCTTCATTAAACTAGACATACCCAATTCCAGCAACCGTTCCTTATATGTTTTAGCCTCCAGTCCCCTAATCATCTTTGTTGCTTTTCTCTGTACTCTTTCTAGAGTCTCAACATCTTTTTTATATCGTGGTGACCAAAACTGGATGCAATATTCCAAGTGTGGCCTTACCAAGGCATTATAAAATGGTATTAACACTTCATGTGATTTTCATTGTATCCCTGTTAATGTAGCCTAGCACTGTGTTGGCTTTTTTTGGCAACTGCAGCACACTGCTGGCTCATATTTAAGTGACTGTCCACTAGGACTCCGAGATCCCTTTCACAGTTACTACTATTGAGCAAGGTACCCCCTACACTGTACCTGTCCATTTGGTTTTTCTTGCCTAAATGTAGAACCTTACTTTTTTACTATTAAATTTCATTTTGTTAGATAGCGCCCAATATTCAAGTCTGTCAAGATCCTCCTGTATCTTAAGCCTGTCTTCTGGAGTGTTGGCTATTCCTGCAAGGTTGCTGTCATTTGCAAATTTGATGAGTTCCCCATCTACCCCCTCGTCCAAATCGTTGAAGATGTTGAAGAGCACTGGGCCCAGGACAGAGCCCTGGGGCACCCCACTACACACTTCCCTCCATATAGATGCGGTTCCATTGAGGACCACATGCTGAGTACGGCCGGTCAGCCAGCTACGAATCCATCTGGTGGTGATGCTGTCTAGCTCACATTTTTCTATCTTATCAAGTAGTAGGTTGTGGTTTACTTTATCAAATGCCTTACTGAAGTCCAAATAAATTATATCCACAGCATTCCTTTGGTCCACTAGTTTTGTCACCATAAAGGACTACCAGAGCTTCCCAGGGCTATAGGCTAGACTGGGAAATTAAAATAAAACAACATTTTATTTTAACAAATTAAAATAAAAGAAATTAGAAAGTTACCAATTGCAAAATTCTTCTATTATTGTTGCTAAGAAAACTGCATGGTCACAGCCATGTAATAAATGAATCATTTTAATGCATGGTCATAACCATGAAGCCACCAGAACAAGTTTGATTTGAAGATAGACTTAATCTTTACAGTCTACATGGTTGGGAATAGATTTATTATTTGAATAATAAAAGAAAGAAAGTGAGAGAGGTATGGCACAGCTTTCTCCCATGCATCCCATTGTGAAATCAAAGAACAAAAATATCTTCTTAACTATAACTTCTGTTCAACAGCCCACAAGGCTTACATAGCTTTATGTAGGCTAAGGAATAAGAAAGGCTAACTCCTCCTTTGTCCAAATTATTGTTTTTAGGAAAGAATTTGCCTTTGAATTTACAAAAAAAATAATATCCAATATATGGAATGTAGCTTATTTATAGTATACAAGTCACTGAATCTCTTTTTCAATCATCAAAGATCCAATAGCCACTTGGCTGACTACTGTGTCTAAACAATGAATGGGTCAGAAGTGGTTTCTATTGTGGCATGCATACACTAGTTCTTAGATGAATTATATTTTTCTGCACGAATAGTCTCCAAATCTCTGAACAAGTGAAAAAAAGAAAAGGGATCCAGAGCTCTATAAAATCTGCTCTGTGCAATCAAAGCACAATTGGCCTTGGTTCCTGAGTAGTAATACTCTATGCTGCATGACAAGTCACTTTAAAAACAAAAAAGAATTCTCAGAAGTGATCTGAGAAATTGAAGGCATTTAAAAAAACAAACTCAAAAGGGGAAAAAAATTAGCATACTCAAGCTAAAACGCTTAAGTGAGTTTTCTGGCTGTAACACCCTGCAGAGCAGTTTCCAGTCATCCTTGTAGTAATGATACAATTCTTTCACTGCTTAATTCGATTTATTTTGAATCAGTAGTTAAGAGACTTAAGGCAATTCCAGAGGAATAGTTTGAAAAATAGCCTGCAATATTGAGCAATTATAGTTAAAGAATTACTTGTCACAGAAAAGGTTTTAAGGACCTCTTCATTAAAAAAGCCCTAAGAAATATAACTTAACCATTTCCCCTTTATCAGAGGCTATTATCAACAGTGTTTAATTTCACATTATATCTTCCATATCTGTACTCAGTCAGCTTTTCATTTACCTGAAAGGATATCCAAACTGCACAGTAATAGCAGTTGTCTCCTTAGGGGGCTTGGTGCATTTCACAGTAGCCCCTGTTTCTGCACTGAAAGAACCACAGGCTCCAAAGGCAAAAATGGCAAAGAGCTGAAGAAAAATGGGAGAGGAGTTTAAGATTAAATCTGTTAACAATCAATAGGAAAAAAAACCCCTCTCTAAACAAGACAACATATTTACCAACTCTTGTGAACAATCCCAAGACCGCAGAAATTGCAGACAACTACCAAGGTTTAAAATGCCTCCAAAGTGTTTTAATAAAAGCACATCAATCAGCAATGCACCTCAACCATTGAAGAAACAATTTGCAAGCAATACACAAATCTGATCATTTTTTTAAAAGCTGCATATTTTCTTGGATACATTAAAAAAAATTCATGAAAGAAAGAAAAGAAATAGCTTGCTGGAAGCCAACATTGCAGAAAAATATCCAGGTTTATACTCAACTTCTATCAGAGAATAAACATCAAATTAAAAAAAAAAAAGCAAGATGCCCTGCTGTTTTTCCGGATAATAAGCAATATTAGAATCCTTAGATATAACTAATAGCTTAAAAAATGCATCTTTCAGAAAAGTAACTGAAATAATTCCATCAGCTTCAATAGAAAGCTAAATGGTTGGCTAAAGTCTGACCCTAAATATGGGACAAACAACAATTATGCCAGATATATAAAAATATTTTGTTTCCATATCAATTGCCCGGAGCTACATAAAATCAATCCCCACCCAAAAAGTGAAATCCACAGTATAAGAATGTGCTTGAAGCTGATAGACTTATTCATATTTAACACATCATTCCATTCAGAGATATGCAGGACATCAGCAAAGTTCAGCAAAAGCTGTAGAAAAAGTCAAGACTAATAGTATATAAAAGCAGATGCTAGTTTTAGAAGAGACCAAAATTAAATTTCAGTCTGGTCTTGCTATGTATAGGCTTCACTTATGATCATACCAGCATTGCCTAGCTTATCTCCCTTTGCATAGGCAAGACAAAATATGAAGTTTCAACTACGGAAAATTGTCGGTTTTGAATTGAACCGTGCATAACGAAGCACTGAATATCAAGAAAAGCTAAATTAAGAGGATTTTTCAAGCACCATGGTAGAGCAGATAAAAGTGAATGGGGGGGGGGAAATGCCAGTTGAACAAAAAAGAGTTTCATTTACACATTATGCTCAACTCTCTCACACATATGCACATATACCAACATGGGTCATGCAAAGAACTGATAAGACATCCTTGGTAAGTTCAACTTTGTAATAACACAGCTACGGCAAAAGAGCCTAAATCAGACATTGGTCCCTGGTTTGGAAGACTAACATCCACCCAAAACAGAACTAACCAAAATTCAACTATTCAGTTATTATAACGAATGCTTCACTGTACTATGAGTTTTCATAAGCTCAGCTAGGAAAATTGATGAAAGCTAGCAGATGTGCTGCTTAAATACCATTATGACTGAAGAACTTCAGAATTAGTTGTGTCTATATAAACGCAGTGAGTGATACAAGGAAGATGGTAAAAGAAAGGAGTAAAAGAAAGGCTTTGTCATGATGTTTAGCATTTAGATGGAACTAAAAGTAACAGCTGGAACAAAATCATAATATAAACAGCTCAGAAAAAAGCTACTGTATTCTACGGCAACAGAACTTTTATATCTGCCAGGCTCTCATTTGTTCCTGTCCTAATAAACCAGCTATAGATAGCCCTCGACTTACAGCCACAATTGAACCCCAAAATTTTTGTTGCTAAGTGAAGCAGTTGTTAAGTGAGTTTTGGTCGTGTTAGGACTTTTCTTGTCACATGGGTTAAGTGAATCACTGCAGTTGTTAAGTTAGTAACACAGTTAGTAAGTGCATCTGGCTTCCCCATTGATTTTGCTTGGCAGGAGGTTGCAAAAGGTAATCCCATGACCTCCTGGGACACTGCAACCATCCTAAATACGAGCCATTTGCCAAGCGTCTGAATTTTGATCACATGACCCTGGGAACAGTCAGCAGTCATTTTTCCCAGTGCTGTTGTAACTTCGAATGGTCACTAAACAAATTGTTGTAAGTTGAGGACTACCTGTATCTTGATTTAATAAAACTTATCCAGAAATGTTTACTGGCAGCCAATACTGACTTTGCTTCCATGAGCTCCAGTACTACACGAAATCTGTAATTAGTATCTGCAATTCCAGATTTCGCCTAACAGCTAATGATGCCACTGGGGTTCTCAACACTACTTGTGCACCAGGGGGAAAAATCAAGCTCCAGCTCTGAGTCGTAATGAGTTGCCCTAAAGCAGCTGTTGAAGTGCTGACTTCTATGAATTTAGAGCCAGCTCTATGTTTTCTATCTGTATAGACCAGTGATGGTGAACCTTTTAGAGACCGAGTGCCCAAAAACTGCCCTGCCTCCCGCCTGCAGGGCTACCCACTGCCTCCACGACCCGCCACAGTAGATAGCCCAGATGGCCCAGCAGCGCCATGTGGCCACGCCCTCCACCTGCACCCCGCAGCAGCATCTGCATGTGATGGGGCTTGAGGGCGGAGTCTTGTCCCCATTGTCGGGCTGCCATGTCCTTGGCTGTGCTGCTCGATGCAGGCCGCACCCGGGGGTGACTCTCCTCTGGGGGGCTGCTGGTGAGGAGAGGGCCGCGGGAGGAGGCGGGTCTGGGGCAACGGTGCGTGTGCCCACAGAGGGGCTCTGAGTGGCCCCTCTGGCACGCGTGCCATAGGTTCGCCACCACTGGTATAGACAAAAGAGACTAGACTGGAAAAGTACCACAGTGATATCAGGGTTCTCAAGTATTTTACTAGATGTGAAAGATATAATTGAGAATAAATAAATAAATAAAATCTAAGGGAGTGGTTTCGTGCGGCTGCTGATAAAAACAGGATCGCCAACATGACTGCCAATGTCCGATAACGGATATGGCACAAGAAGAAGAAGATAGAAAAGGAAATGCTGTACTCAGAAAATAACAGGTAATCCTTGACTTACAACAGTTTGTTTAGTGAACGTTCAAAGTTATAACAGAACTGAAAAATGTGACTTATGACTGTTTTTCAGAGTTGCAACCTTTGTGGCATCCCCCAGAATCATGTGATCAAAACTCAGATGCTTGGCCACTGGTTCATATTTATGGCCTTTGGTATGTCCCAAGATCATGGGATTCCCCTTTTACAACCTTCCGACAAGCAAAGTCAATGGAGATGCTCGCTTCACTTAACAACCAGATTACTAACTTATCAACTGCAGTCATTCACTTAATAACTGTGGCAAGAAAAGTCGTTAAATGGGGCAAAACTCACTTAACAGACGTCTCACTTAACAACAGAAATGTTCGGCTCAATTGTGCTCGTAAGTCGAGGAGTACCTGTACTATCTGTACCACTGCAGGTAGCCTGCGTAGCCATATATTATGAAAAATATCTCTGTGTACTCAAGGCAAGAAAACATGAAAAATCTGGGTTTTTCTCTTCAGTAGTTAACACTTCCCCCGTGGTTAAGACATTATCATTGAATAAAATGAACAGATCTGGTAGGACAAAGGGATCCTTTCAAGACACAGTCACTATGTGGCCAGTTCCCTATGACTTTTACTAAGGAGATTTATCATTAGAACTTTCTTGCTTTTTGAAACATATGCTAATTTTAGCCTACGCTCTAAAATGGAAACGGTCTTGAGATGATTGATATAACTGTCGTATCTCAAAGCTAAAAAGTGGAAAGAGATCTGAATATGCTTAGTGAATCTAAAGGTCTTGTCAGGGCAGCAGCTCAGCATAATAAAAAATACAAAGTGTCAATTGTAAACTGTGAAAGAACCCTATGCACACATTTGAAACAATGAAAGAAGACACAACTACTGATATTGCA
>NW_015393329.1:13290-21231 GCF_001527695.2 Protobothrops mucrosquamatus | reverse complement strand
GCTAAAACATAGAAGGAACGGTTGCAGGAATTGGGCATGGCTAGCCTAGTGAAAAGAAGGACTAGAGTTAGAGTTAGAATAGAAATAGAAATAGAAAAAGAGAAAGAGTAAGGGTTAGAGCAGTGATGGCAAACCTTTTAGAGACCGAGTGCCCAAACTGCAACCCAAAACCCACATGCATTGTCGAGTGCCGGCTGGGTGTGGCCCATTGGCTGGGCGTGGCTGCGGTGGTAACGGCAGACGGTGGGACTAAAAAGTTCAATCAATCAATTCCAACTTTGCAAGATCTTTTTTTCCCGTGAGAAGTTGAAATTGACTGATTGATTGAACCTTTTTTTTTTTTTTTGCACACGGTGGCGGAGGCCTAAAGCGAAAAGGTTTTATAAAACCCAACTGAAGGCCTAGGACTGAGGCAACGGCACACGTGCCCACAGTGAGGGCTCTGAGTGCCACCTCTGGCTCCCGTGCCATAGGTTCGCCACCACTGGGTTAGAGAGAATAGAATAGAATAGAATAGAATAGAATAGAATAGAATAGAATAATAAAATAAGGAATAGAATAGAATAGAATAATTTTAGAAAAGAATAGAATAATTTTAGAATAGAATAGAATAGAATAGAATAATTTTAGAGTAGAATAGAATAGAATAGAATAATTGTAGAATGAATAGAATAGAATAATTATAGAATAGAATAATTTTTGAATAGAATAGAATAATTTTTGAATAGAATAGAATAATTTTAGAATAGAATAGAATAATTTTGAATAGAATAGAATAGAATAATTGTAGAATAGAATAGAATAGAATAATTGTAGAATAGAATAGAATAATTGTAGAATAGAATAGAATAATTGTAGAATAGAATAATTTTAGAATAGAATAGAATAGAATAATTTTTGAATAGAATAGAATAATTATAGAATAGAATAGAATAGAATAGAATAGAATAGAATAGAATAGAATAGAGCTGGAAGGGACCTTGGAGTCCTCCAATATTTGAGGGGCTGCCACAAAGAAGAGGGGGATCAACTTACAGTATTCTCCAAAGCACCTGAAAGGCAGGACAAGAAGCAACAGATGGAAACTCATCAAGGAGAGAACCATCCTAGAATTAAGGAGAAACTTCCTGACCGTGAGAACAATTAACCAGTGGAACAGCTTGCCACCAGAAGTTGTGGGTGCTCCAACACTGGAAGCTTTTAAGAAGAGATTGGACCGCCGTTTGTCGGAAATGCTCTAGGGTCTCCTGCTTGAGGAGGGGACTGGACTAGAAGACCTCCAAGGTCCCATCCCAGTTTTATGGTGTTAAGAAATTCTGTAAGCGGAAAATGCGTTCGGAACTGGGACCTGCTGAGGGCATCTAGCGACGGCCTCTCATTTCGTCTCCTGTTTCATTGCAGGCCCTGATGCTTGAAAACCTCCAGAAGCATTCAACCCCCCACACCACCTTCCAGCCCAATTCCCAGGTAAGACGTGCCAGCCTCCCCTTGGTCTCCGGTTGAGCCGCAGTGAAGCTGCTCTGGGACCGCCGTGTTTCCCCCGAAAATAAGACCCAAAGGGAACATAATCCCTAGCATGATTTTTCAGGACGCTCGTAATATAAGCCCCACCTCAAAAATAAGCTAAGTTAAGAAGATCATCAGCCAGACCAAGGGTAGGCCACCTTGGCTCTTTTATGACTGGTGGACTTCAACTCCCAGAATTCCTGAGCCAGCCACACTGAGGGAAAAAGGAGAGGTTCCCAAGCTGAGCCATTCTGGCTCAGGAATTCTGGGAGTTGAAGTCCACGAGTCCTAAAAGAGCCAAGGTGGCCTACCCCTGGTCTAGGGGTATTGTGCTTTATCCAGCCCGACAGATTCACCTCTCATCTTAGGGCAGGGGTAGGCAACCTTGGCTCTTTTATGACTGGTGGACTTCAAGTCCCAGAATTCCTGAGCCAGCATGGCTCAGCTTGGAAACCTCTCCCTTTCCCCTCTGCGTAGCTGGCTCAGGGATTCTGGGAGTTGAAGTCCACGAGTCATAAAAGAGCCAAGGTTGCCTACCCCTGCGCTAGTTCAACAATCAAGAAGTAAACAATACCTCAATCAAGGGACTACAAACTTAGACAAACAAGCTACCAGTAAGCAGTCTGATCAAGCAACCATCCAAGAATATTCCTAGCAACTCCAACAGGGCAAGCCACTTGTGTATAAAAAGAGAGCAAATCCCACTACCTCTAGCACTGATGATGATATCTAGTTGGGTCATGAAATGTCTGTAAGAAAACAGCTAAGCTCAGAGAGCACCAAGGACACCTAAATTGTCCTTCTCCTCAGCCTATTCCTCCTCCTCCTCCCACACTCCCTTCTATCACTGATGATGTTCCCTAGTTGGATCACGAAACGTCTGCAAGAAAACAAGCTCAGAGAGCACCAAGGACCCCACAGTCCTCCTCCTTCTCCCACACTCCCTTCTAGCACTGATGATGTTCCCTAGTTGGGTCACGAAACGTCTGCAAGAAAATCACCCAGCTCAGAAAGCACCAAGGACCCCCCAGTCCTCCTCCGCCTCCCCTGCCTGTTCCTCCTCCTCCTCCTCTCCTTCCTCCCCCTCCTCCTCCTCCTCCTCTCCACAAGCCCCACTCCCTTCCAGCACTGACGACGTCACCTAGTTGGGTCGCGAAACGTCTGCAAGGAAAACCCGTCCAGCCCAAAGAGCACCGAGGACTCTGGGTGCTGCCAATTCAGTTCGACCCCAAGCGACAAAACATTTTTCTCTTGTCGGCACTTTAAGATGTGCCGACTTCCTGCGGGTTGGGTGTTCAGGCAGGGTGTTTTTTGCTCCTCTGAAGCCCTGTTTTCCTTCCCGCCTCCCACCAGATCGGGGAGGAGATGAGCCAGAACAGCATCATCAAGCAATACCTGGAAAAACAGCAGGAGCTGCTGAGGCAGCGTCTGGAACGGGAAGCTCGGGAAGCAGCTGACCTAGAAAGTAAGTCAACTTTGTCCGACGTCTTCTCTCTTCCTCTTTCCCATAATTCACTGGGGGGGGGAACAGCAGCTTCTTTTTGAACCAAATTACATCCTACAGTGATTAATATTGGTATGTATTTACAGGTAAGGCTGGAGGTCTATACCTATGTCGTATATGGCACGTTTGTGTGTGTGTTATGTATGGGCACACTTTTGAGAGCAGGCCGCAGAATTTCATTTTTAATGTGTGCCAGTGTGCCCACAGCGGGGAAAATAAAAATGACAACAAAGGTTATCTTGTCTTATCTTGATTATCATGCTTCTTCTGTTTCAAGCTTCCTTCTCAGCCAGTGTTTCTCAACCTGGACTGGTTTCTGAAGTGTGGACTTCAACTCCCAGAATTCCATTGCTTACAAGGCTGACTGGGGAATTCTGGGAGTTGAAGTCCACACCTCAGAAACCGGTCCAGGTTGAGAAACACTGTTCTAAGCTCTATCTCAGGGGTCTTCAAACTTGGCCCTTTGATGACTGGTGGACTCCAAACTCCCAGAATTCCTCAGCCAGCGTCCCTGATTGAGGAGTTCTGGGAGTTGGTCCACCAGTAGGGGTCTTCCAACTTGGTCCTTTGATGACTTGTGGACTTCAACTCCCAGAATTCCTCAGCCAGCGTGCCTGGCTGAGGAATTCTGGGAATTGAAGTCCACAAGCAGGGGTCTTCCAACTTTGGTCCAAAGTCACCCAGCCGGCTTTCTTGCCTAAAGCAGAACTAGAACTCCCAGTCTCCTGGTGATTGGCCCAAAGTCCCCCAGGCAGCTTTCATGCCTAAGGCGGGACTAGAACTCCCAGTCTCCTGGTGATTGGCCCAAAGTCCCCCAGGCAGCTTTCATGCCTAAGGCGGGACTAGAACTCCCAGTCTCCTGGTGATTGGCCCAAAGTCCCCCAGGCAGCTTTCATGCCTNGCTAAAACATAGAAGGAACGGTTGCAGGAATTGGGCATGGCTAGCCTAGTGAAAAGAAGGACTAGAGTTAGAGTTAGAATAGAAATAGAAATAGAAAAAGAGAAAGAGTAAGGGTTAGAGCAGTGATGGCAAACCTTTTAGAGACCGAGTGCCCAAACTGCAACCCAAAACCCACATGCATTGTCGAGTGCCGGCTGGGCGTGGCCCATTGGCTGGGCGTGGCTGCGGTGGTAACGGCAGACGGTGGGACTAAAAAGTTCAATCAATCAATTCCAACTTTGCAAGATCTTTTTTTCCCGTGAGAAGTTGAAATTGACTGATTGATTGAACCTTTTTTTTTTTTTTGCACACGGTGGCGGAGGCCTAAAGCGAAAAGGTTTTATAAAACCCAACTGAAGGCCTAGGACTGAGGCAACGGCACACGTTCCCACAGTGAGGGCTCTGAGTGCCACCTCTGGCTCCCGTGCCATAGGTTCGCCACCACTGGGTTAGAGAGAATAGAATAGAATAGAATAGAATAGAATAGAATAGAATAGAATAGAATAGAATAGAATAGAATAATAAAATAAGGAATAGAATAGAATAGAATAATTTTAGAAAAGAATAGAATAATTTTAGAATAGGATAGAATAGAATAGAATAATTTTAGAGTAGAATAGAATAGAATAGAATAATTGTAGAATGAATAGAATAGAATAATTTTTGAATAGAATAGAATAATTTTTGAATAGAATAGAATAATTTTAGAATAGAATAGAATAATTTTAGAATAGAATAGAATAATTTTGAATAGAATAGAATAGAATAATTGTAGAATAGAATAGAATAGAATAATTGTAGAATAGAATAGAATAGAATAATTGTAGAATAGAATAGAATAATTGTAGAATAGAATAGAATAATTGTAGAATAGAATAATTTTAGAATAGAATAGAATAGAATAATTTTTGAATAGAATAGAATAATTATAGAATAGAATAGAATAGAATAGAATAGAATAGAATAGAATAGAATAGAATAGAATAGAGCTGGAAGGGACCTTGGAGTCCTCCAATATTTGAGGGGCTGCCACAAAGAAGAGGGGGATCAACTTACAGTATTCTCCAAAGCACCTGAAAGGCAGGAAAGAAGCAACAGATGGAAACTCATCAAGGAGAGAACCATCCTAGAATTAAGGAGAAACTTCCTGACCGTGAGAACAATTAACCAGTGGAACAGCTTGCCACCAGAAGTTGTGGGTGCTCCAACACTGGAAGCCTTTAAGAAGAGATTGGACCGCCGTTTGTTGGAAATGCTCTAGGGTCTCCTGCTTGAGCAGGGGGCTGGACTAGAAGACCACCAAGGTCCCGTCCCAATTTTACGGTGTTAAGAAATTCTGTAAGCGGAAAAGGAGTTTGGAAGTGGGACCTGCTGAGGGCATCTAGCGACGGCCTCTCATTTCGTCTCCTGTTTCATTGCAGGCCCTGATGCTTGAAAACCTCCAGAAGCATTCAACCCCCCACACCACCTTCCAGCCCAATTCCCAGGTAAGACGTGCCAGCCTCCCCTTGGTCTCCGGTTGAGCCGCAGTGAAGCTGCTCTGGGACCGCCGTGTTTCCCCCGAAAATAAGACCCAAAGGGAACATAATCCCTAGCATGATTTTTCAGGACGCTCGTAATATAAGCCCCACCTCAAAAATAAGCTAAGAAGATCATCAGCCAGACCAAGGGTAGGCCACCTTGGCTCTTTTATGACTCGTGGACTTCAACTCCCAGAATTCCTGAGCCAGCCACACTGAGGGAAAAAGGAGGGGTTCCCAAGCTGAGCC
The DNA here is from genome assembly GCF_001527695.2 of Protobothrops mucrosquamatus. Lineage (NCBI taxonomy): Eukaryota > Metazoa > Chordata > Lepidosauria > Squamata > Viperidae > Protobothrops > Protobothrops mucrosquamatus. The sequence continues at coordinate 15,512 of NW_015393329.1, read as the reverse complement.
ATTCTGGCTCAGGAATTCTGGGAGTTGAAGTCCACGAGTCCTAAAAGAGCCAAGATTACCTACCCCTGATCTAGGGGTATTGTGCTTTATCCCGCCCTACAGATTCACCTCTCATCTTAGGGCAGGGGTAGGCAACCTTGGCTCTTTTATGACTGGTGGACTTCAACTCCCAGAATTCCTGAGCCAGCATGGCTCAGCTTGGAAACCTCTCCCTTTCCCCTCAGCATGGCTAGCTCAGGAATTCTGGGAGTTGAAGTCCACGAGTCATAAAAGAGCCAAGGTTGCCTACCCCTGGGCTAGTTCAACAATCAAGAAGTAAACAATACCCCAATCAAGGGACTACAAACTTAGACAAACAAGCTACCAGTAAGCAGTCTGATCAAGCAGCCATCCAAGAACATTCCTAGCAACTCCGACAGGGCAAGCCATTTGTGTATAAAAAGAGAGCAAATCCCACTACCTCTAGCACTGATGATGATATCTAGTTGGGTCATGAAATGTCTGTAAGAAAACAGCCAAGCTCAGAGAGCACCAAGGACACCTAAATTGTCCTTCTCCTCAGCATATTCCTCCTCCTCCTCCTCCCACACTCCCTTCTAGCACTGATGATGTTACCTAGTTGGGTCATAAAACATCCTCCTCCCATACTCCCTTCTAGCACTGATGATGTTCCCTAGTTGGGTCACGAAACGTCTGCAAGAAAACAAGCTCAGAGAGCACCAAGGACCCCACAATCCTCCTCCTCTTCCCACACTCCCTTCTAGCACTGATGATGTTCCCTAGTTGGGTCACGAAACGTCTGCAAGAAAATCACCCAGCTCAGAAAGCACCCAGGGCCCCCCAGTCCTCCTCCGCCTCTCCTGCCTGTTCCTCCTCCTCCTCTCCCTCCTCCCCTTCCTCCTCCTCTCCACAAACTCCACTCCCTTCTAGCACTGACGACGTCACCTAGTTTGGTCGCGAAACGTCTGCAAGGAAAACCCGTCCAGCCCAAAGAGCACCGAGGACTCTGGGTGCTGCCAATTCAGTTCGACCCCAAGCGACAAAATATTTTTCTCTTGTCGGCACTTTAAGATGTGCCGACTTCCTGCGGGTCGGGTGTTCAGGCAGGGTGTTTTTTGCTCCTCTGAAGCCCTGTTTTCCCTCCCGCCTCCCACCAGATCGGGGAGGAGATGAGCCAGAACAGCATCATCAAGCAATACCTGGAAAAACAGCAGGAGCTGCTGAGGCAGCGTCTGGAACGGGAAGCTCGGGAAGCAGCTGACCTAGAAAGTAAGTGGACTTTGTCCCACGTCTTCTCTCCTCTTTCCCATAATTCACTGGGGGGGGGAACAGCAGCTTCTTTTTGAACCAAATTACATCCTACAGTGATTAATATTGATATGTATTTACAGGTAAGGCTGTAGGTCTATACCTATGTCGTATATAGCACGTTTACGTGTGTGTTATGTATGGGCACACTTTTGAGAGCAGGCCACAGAGTTTCATTTTTAATGTGTGCCAGTGTGCCCACAGCGGGGAAAATAAAAATGACAACAAAGGTTATCTTGTCTTATCTTATGATCATGCTTCTTCTGTTTCAAGCTTCCTTCTAAGCCAGTGTTTCTCAACCTGGACTGGTTTCTGAAGTGTGGACTTCAACTCCCAGAATTCCATTGCTTGCAAGGCTGGCTGGGGAATTCTGGGAGTTGAAGTCCACACCTCAGAAACCGGTCCAGGTTGAGAAACACTGTTCTAAGCTCTATCTCAGGGGTCTTCCAACTTGGCCCTTTGATGACTGGTGGACTCCAAACTCCCAGAATTCCTCAGCCAGCGTCCCTGATTGAGGAGTTCTGGGAGTTGGTCCACCGGTAGGGGTCTTCCAACTTGGTCCTTTTATGACTTGTGGACTTCAACTCCCAGAATTCCTCAGCCAGCGTGCCTGGCTGAGGAATTCTGGGAATTGAAGTCCACAAGCAGGGGTCTTCCAACTTTGGTCCAAAGTCACCCAGCCGGCTTTCTTGCCTAAAGCAGGACTAGAACTCACCGTCTCCTGGTGATTGGCCCAAAGTCCCCCAGGCAGCTTTCATGCCTAAGGCGGGACTAGAACTCCCAGTCTCCTGTTGATTGGCCCAAAGTCACCCAGCCGACTTTCTTGCCTAAGGCGGGACTAGAACTCCCAGTCTCCTGTTGATTGGCCCAAAGTCACCCAGCCGACTTTCTTGCCTAAGGCGGGACTAGAACTC
>NW_015393329.1:0-12613 GCF_001527695.2 Protobothrops mucrosquamatus | reverse complement strand
GTCATCTAGTCCAACCCCCTGCTCAGGCAGGAAACTCTATACCTTTTCAGACAAATCTTTCTCCAATCTCTTCTTAAAAACTTCCAGTATTGGAGCATTCACAACTTCTGGAGGCAGGTAGTTCCACTGGTTAATTGTTCTGTCAGGAGGTTTCTCCTTAGTTCTAGGTTGCTTCTCTCTTTGGTTAGTTTCCACCCGTTGGTTCTTTTTCCTGCCTTCAGGTGCTTTGGAGAACAGCTTGACTCCCTCTTCTTTGGGGCAACCCCTGAGATACTGGAACACTGCTATCCTGTCCCCCCTCGTCCTTCTCTTCATTAAACTAGACATACCCAATTCCAGCAGCCTTTCCTTATATGCTTTAATGATGGGAATGACTCAGCAGGGTCTATATCCCTTTAAGAGTCAGCAGGATCTGTGTCTCTTTAAGAGCCTTAGTATTCCAGCAACCGTTCCTTATATGTTTTAGCCTCCAGTCCCCTGATCATCTTTGTTGCTCTTCTCTGCACTCTTTCTAGAGTCTCAACATAAGGATAAGATGGGTCTTAAGGATAAAGTGGGTGGCCAATAAATTTCATAAACCAATCATAAACTGACGTTCCTGTTCCTTTGCCAGGCAAAACGTGCGTCATCTCGCGCAAGAGGGAAGAAGAGGAAGAAGAGGAATCCCGGAAACCGGAAGAGCATCTCTCTCGGGTCAGGCAGGTAAATGGCAGGAGCACAGGTGGGTGGGGAGGGGCCAGCCACGTGCCTCTGAAGAGGAGGTGGGAGGAGATTATGGGGGAAGTGATCAGCAGGAACAGGTAAGGGCCCCCGCCTCTCCATTTTGGAATAAATGTTTACTGGAGGCAGTTGAGCAGTTTCTCCTCTTCCTCCTTATTATTATTGTTGTTGTTGTTGTTGTTATTATTATTATTATTATTATTATTATTATTATTATTATTATTATTATCATCATTCTTTTGTGTCTTTACAGCCAAAAGGGGGGCTTAAAGCAGCGTTTGTCTTTAATTCCTCTTTTAAAATAGCTGATAATAGGTTATTTTGGGGGAAGGGGGTGTTGGTGGCTGGATGTTTGTGCTTCAGGCTGGGGGGAAAATCATTGGCTGCTAAAAGAAGCGTCAGTAAGGGTCTCTTCGATGGATCTCGATCTGTCATTCTGCTGGGGAAGTATTGAATCTGTCACGCGGTTTTGATTCCGAACAGAGGCCTGGAATGAAAATCACGTGAAGTATTAGCACCGCTTTATAAAGCCTTAGTAAAGGCCACCTCTGGAATCCTGCATCCAGTTTTGGTCACATTGCAAAAAAAAAGATGTTGAGACTTTGGAAAAAGCGCAGAGAAGAACAACTAAGATGATTTAAAGGCCTGGAAACAAAGACATAGGAAGAACAGTTGCAGGATTTGGGTCTGGCCGGTGTAGGGGTGACATGATTGCAGTCTTCCAGTATTTGAGAGGCTGCCCCAAGAAGAAGGGGTCAAGCTATTCTCCAAAACACCTGAGGGCAGGACAAGAAGCAACGTTTGGAAACTGACCAAAGAGAGAAGCAACCTGGAATTAAGGAGAAACTTCCTAATAGTGAAGACAATTAACCAGTGGAACCGCTTGCCACCAGAAGTTGTAGCTTCATCACTGGAGGTTTTTTGAAGAGACTGGACAGTCACTTGTCTGAAATGGCATAGAGTCTCCTGCTTGAGCAGGGGGCTGGACTAGAGGACCTCCAGGGTCCCTTCCAGCTCTATTCTGATTGATTTATACCTCTGTAAGTGTCTGATATGGCACAGCAACCAAACAGGACAGGAAACAGACTCCAATGGATAGTTAGGACTGCATAAAAAAACAGTTGCAGCCAGCCTGCCTTCCATTGAGGACCTGTACATTGCATGGGTCAGAAGGAGGGCTAAGAAATTATCTACAGACCCCTCTCATCCAGGACATAAACTCTTTCAACTCCCTCTAGTTGTTTTGGCACCCTGCTACAGGGCATTGTGTGCCAAAACAACTAGACACAGGGATATTTTTTTCCCCCTTGTGTCCTCACTTTGCTGAACCCCTAATTCCCATGGTACTGCCTTATGTTGGAGTATATTTACCCACCTTGTATGGCTGTATTATCATCATCATCAATCATCATCATTATTATTATTGATCATCGCACAGTCAGCCAGATGTTCAGACTGGATTTGGCATTTTGTCTACCTATCGAGTCCTTACCAAGGACCTGGGATAGGCAGATGTGGATGTTTGATGGTATTACAGATCTCGTCGCAGGATGGAAGCAGTTCCTAGCAAGGCCGCCTTTTGCAATTGACTAATGGCAAATCTGTCAATGCCGATGATGGTGTTCAAGTGGTGCTCCAGTTGTTTTGGGATTGCACCCAAGGCGCCTATTAACTATTGGTGCCACCCTTGCTTGCCTTTGCCACAGTCTTTCTATTTCTATTTGTAGGTCTTTGTATTTTGTGATCTTCTCCAGTACTTTCTCGTCTATTCTGCTGTCTCCAGGCACTGCCACGTCCACTATCCAGACTTTTTTTTGGTCTTTCTTATCGACAATTGTTAAGTCTGGGGTGTTATGTTGCAGGTGCTTGTCTGTTTGAATTCTGAAGTCCCAGAGCAGTTTAATTTTATCATTTTTTAAAATTATTATTATTATTATTATTATTATTATTATTATTATTATTATCCTTCTCATCTTCTCTACTACCCCTACTTATTGGTACCGTTATTATGGTTATTGTTACTCTTGCTGTTTTGTATGTACACTTGAGAGCTTCTGCACCCGAGGCAAATTCCTTGGGTGTCTAACCACACTTGGCCAAATAAAGCCCAGTTCCCCAACTTTTCCGGTTTTGCGGACCGGCGGGGGAAGGAGAGGGGAATTGTTCCGCTCGAGCGGCAGGAAAGCGGGCGCAAGCAGACCCATTTTTGTGAGCGGCAGGCATGCATGCCTGCCGCTCACACAGATGGAGCACACTCACCTGCCTCACCCACTGCTCACACAAGTGGGGAGGCACCCACCCCTTCTGCGGCCCAGTTGCAAACCGTTCACGAGCCAGTATTGGGCTGCAGCCCAGGGGTTGGGGTCCCCCTGCAATAAAATGTCCGTGGAGATTCTCCGCCTTCCAGGTCATGGTTGTCTCAAAGGTGATTTTTCCAGGAGGCAACTGGACTTTCTTGTTTTTCCTTTGAAGACGTTTCGCTTCTCATCTCAGAAGCTTCCTCAGCTCTGGCCGAGTGATCTGGAACGGAAGGATTTATACTCCTTGCAGACAGCTGGCCATTCCAGGCCACACTTGGAATACTGCATCCAGTTTTGGTCACCATGTTGTAAAAAAGAATTTGAGACTCTAGAAAGAGTACAGAGAAGAGCAACAAAGATTATTAGGGGACTGGAGGCTAAAACATCTAAGGAACGGTTGCTGGAATTGGGTAGGTCTAGTTTAATGAAGAGAAGGACGAGGGGAGACAGGATAGCAGTCTTCCAGTATCTCAGGGGCTGCCCCAAAGAAGAGGGAGTCAAGCTATTCTCCAAAGCGCCTGAAGGCAGGACAAGAAGCAACGGATGCAAACTAGTCAAGGAGAGAAGCAACCTAGAACTAAGGAGAAACTTCCTGACGGTTAGAACAATCAGTGGAACAACCTGCCTCCAGAAGCGGTGAATGCTCCAACACTGGAAGTTTTTAAGAAGAGACTGGACAGCCCTTTGTCTGAAATGGTATAGGGTTTCCTGCCTGCCTGAGCAGGGGGTTGGACTAAATGACCTCCAAGGTCCCTTCCAACTTTATTATTATTATTATTTGCCTTCTTTTGGAGAGTCGTTGAGGCCACTAGGAGGTTTGTCTGTGTCTTACAGGGTCACCTGAGCGGTGTAAATGGGTGTGGGGCCTTCTTGGAACTAACTGCTGGAAGGACTGTGTTGTAGACTGGAGATAGATGGTGTCGTATCCCTTCCCCTCTGTTGAGAGAGGGCTGTTCAGTTTTGACAGAGATGGTCTTATCTATCTTTGAAAGAGGGGTCAAAGAGGCCACCGATGTCCAAATTGAACAGCCCTCTCTCAACAGAGGGGGAGGGACACGACATCCTCTATCTCCAGTCTACCACACAGTTCCAAGAAGGCTCCTGTTCTGGACCATGTAGTTCTGTATGCTAGAAGGTTGGCATTTATTGGGTTAAGTGCTATCTCCTTAAGAGATGGCTTATGGGAAATGTAGTTTAGCTAGTCAGCTATCTCATGTTATCAGGTATGTGGGAGGAGTTACTGAGCTCATCACAGGATTCCTGGACCCAAGTCAGTTTGGAATCTCTTTGTCTCAGAAAGCATGGGGTCACCGGCATCTCTCCGATGACCCCAATTCACCGATGTAGAAGTGGTATGGAGGAAGCATTAATTTCTCACCTATGGGAACGAACAGAGATGTATTGTCCAGAAGCAACCAACACAGTTGCAAGTATTTCCTCTGAATAAATATATTTCTGTTTTAAAATCATTTCTATTGAGTTTATCTGTCTGACCCAGTTTTACAACGCAATTTAATTCTGGCTGTCAGAACAGTGAGAAATTAATGCTTCCTCTGTACCACTTCTACATCGTGAATTGGGGTCATCGGGGACATGCTGGTGTCAGAACAGCTCCGCACCCATTTGCACCACTCAGGTGACCCTGAGGACTCAGATAAACCTCCAAGTGGCCTCAACGACTCTCTAAAAGAAGGCCAAGGACCAGCTGTGCACAAGGAGCATAAATCCTTCCACTCCCCACTATCCAGTCGAAGCCGAAGAAGCTTCTTGGACGAGAAGCGAAATGTCTTCAAAGAAAAAAAAAAAGTCCAGTTGCCTCTTTGAGACGACCTGTAATTAAGTGTTTTATTCTCCCCTTCTCCTTTAGGCCAGAGTGGTGAAGTCTGCGGGAGGCAGTCATGCCCTGGTGAGCGAAGAGCGGGAGCCTTCCCTTCGGAGTCGGAGAGTTGCCCAGCGGGTGCCCGTCAAAGAGGAGGAGGAAGAGGAGGAGGAGGAGGAAGAAGAGGAGGAAGAAGAAGAGGAGGAGGAGGAGGAAGAGGAAGATGCGCCTCCTTTGCTGGTCGGCCAGACGCCCATGAGGCCCGAGGAGCCGGGCATGCCGGCTCCCCAAGAGACGGGCATGTTCCAAGCTTCCCTGCCCGTCGTCCTGCAAGCCCAGCAAACGGAGGCTCGTTCTCAGATGCCAGACAGCCCGAGCTGCGAAGCCGCCATGCCAGTCCTCGCCCACTTGCAGAGGTCAGAAGACGAGGAGGAGGAGGAGGCTCAGCCCCGGGCGACGCTCCCAGGGGACAAGCAGCAGGTGGCTCTAACCCCGGGGGAAGCCCCCGAGGCCCAAGAAAAGGAGCCCCTCCCGGCCACCCCAAGGGAGGAGGCTGCACCCCAATTACCCGAAGCCTTAAAAATGGAGACCGAGGAAGAGACGGGCCTTCCGAAGGAGCCGAGGTCGACCGGCCTCTCCGAGGTCCCCCAGGAGAAGGAGGAGAAGATGATGGAGCAGGGTGAAACCCCAGATGTCGGGTTGCAGAAGGAGGCTGAACCCCAGAGCGAGGAGACCCTCGAAGGGGCAGCTACCCAGGCGCTGCGCAGCCTGGAGGAAGAGACGTCTGCTGCCGCCGCGGCGCTGGTGCAGGCCTCTCCCTCTCCCCCCCAGCTGATTGACGCCCAACAGGCCCAACAGGATCCTCGGGGAGACGAGCCGCCCCCTCCGCTCTTGACCAAGGAAGCCCCCGGGGGACTCGCTCCAGCCGAAGACGAAGCCCCTCCTCAGCTCTCGCAGCCGTCTCCCCCCGCTCAGGAAGCTCCGGCTGGAGCCAGCCTAGGAGCCTTGCCGTCCCCCTTAGCGCTCCCGCCACAGCCACCCGTACGGCCCGGCAGCTCCCGCTCCTCGTCCTCCTCCTCCTCCAGCTCCTCCCGTTCTCGTTCCCGCTCCCCGGGCAGCTCGCCGCTCCGCTCCCGGGCCAGGAGGCCTCGCTCCGCTTCCTCCGAATCGCCTGCTCGGAAGCGGCCGGTGTTAGGATCTCCGTCCCGCTCCGGTTCGGAGCGGCGCAGCAGTTTGGGATCCCGCTCCCGGTCCAGATCCCGCTCCAGCAGCGGGGGCAGCAGCGGCAGCAGCCAGGTGAGTGGATTCTAGGTTTCCTCGCCCCTCGCCAGTCGGAGAATTTTACAGGTGGTCCTCGACTTAACGTCCATCACATTGAAGTTGTTGCATTAAGGGGAAAAGGGGAAAGGTTTGATTAACGGGTGGTGCTCGGCTTACCACTGTTCAAAGTCACTGAAAAAAAGGGGGCTTATGATCCGTTTTCACACTTGACAACCCTCGCGGGATCCCTACAGTCACAGGATCCGAATTCAGATGCTTGGAAACTGGCATGTACTTATGACGGTTGTAGCATCCCGGGCTCCCACGATCCCCTTTGGCGACCTTCTGACAAAGCAAAGTTGATGGGAGAAACCGGATTCACTTCACAACCAGGTTACTAACTGAACAACTGCAGGGATTGCCTTCACGACCATGGCAAGAAAGGTCGTAAAATGGGACGAAACGCCCTTGGCAAACGTCTCGCTTGACAGCAGAAATTTCGAGGCTCGATTTTGGTCGTACGTCGAGGACTACCCCTGTAAGCAAATCGGCGTAGCTCTTTGCCAGCGATGGCCTGTTTTGAACCCAGTGCCTAGGCCAGGGGTTTTTACAGTTGGCCCTTTTAGGATTTGTGGACTTCAACTCCCAGAATTCCTCAGCCAGGCACGCTGGCTGAGGAATTCTGGGAGCTGAAGTCCACAAGTCCTAAAAGGGCCAAGTTAGAAGACCCCTGCTTGTGGAGTTCAACTCCCAGAATTCCTCAGCCAGGCGCGCTGGCTGAGGAATTCTGGGAGCTGAAGTCCACAAGTCATAAAAGAGCCATAGTTCCCTCACGCTGGCTGAGGAATTCTGGGAGTTGAAGTCCACAAGTCATAAAAGGGCCATAGTTCCCTCACGCTGTCAGGAATTCTGGGAGTTGAAGTCCACAAGTCCTAAAAGGGCCAAGTTTGAAGACCCCTGCTTGTGGACTTCAACTCCCAGAATTCCTCAGCCAGGCATGTTGGCTGAGGAATTCTGGGAGTTGAAGTCCAGAAGTCATAAAAGAGCCATAGTTCCCTCACGCTGGCTAAGGAATTCTGGGAGCTGAAGTCCAGAAGTCATAAAAGAGCCATAGTTCCCTCACGCTGGCTGAGGAATTCTGGGAGCTGAAGTCCACAAGTCATAAAAGAGCCATAGTTCCCTCACGCTGGCTGAGGAATTCTGGGAGCTGAAGTCCACAAGTCATAAAAGAGCCATAGTTCCCTCACGCTGGCTGAGGAATTCTGGGAGTTGAAGTCCACAAGTCATCAAAGGGCCAAGTTGGAAGACCCCTGGCCTAGACCTAGGGACACTTGCTTTTAAATCGCAGCTGCAGGAGCCTTGTGAGACCTTGCCAAACATTTTCAGAAAACAAATAGATATTTCCAACTCAGAACAAATTGATTTTTTTTGGGGGGGGGGGAATAATGGGAACATTTGATGTAAAGCAATCGTCAGACTTTAGATGCCTTTCTGCTTGCTTGTAGTCATTATTTTCAAGCTTGCTTTCTTTAAAAAAAAAGATATATATTACAGCTTGGCCCAAAAGGAAAAACACGTCAGGGAGCATGTTTTTAAGCCTTTCAGGATGCTTTAAAGAAACCCATTTCAAAGTGTTGGTATACAATTTGCGAGACCCCGTCCCCTCAGATGCTGATTGTCCGTTTGTCATTTGCCCACCGGCGTCCTCACACAGCCAGTGGATTTTTGTGAAAAGACCTGTCAATATCTCCAGAATTTATTTCAAGTCACTGAAGATCAAAAGTTCCAGCCGCCTTTTTAAAAAAAAAAAAAAAAAAAAAAAGGCATTTTCGGTTAATTGCTTGGCGCCGCTTGATCTTTTTTTTAAAAAAAAAAAGCCTACAAACCGCAGAGGCATTATTACATCTTTCTGTGTGAAAATGTTTGGTGAGGCAGCCGGAGACTCTGCTTTCTATAAATCAGACGAAACATTTAAAAAGGTTATCTTTTTCTCCTGGAAAAGAATCGTTTCTTTCTCAGACCAGCTCTTATTTCTAGAGATTTTCAGCTGATCCAGGGGCAAATCCATAGAATTACTCCTGTATCCTGTGAGGCCCTTGGTGCTCTCTGAACTAGCTGGGTGGTTTTTCTTTCAGACGTTTCGTGACCAAACTAGGGAACGTCATCGGCGCTGCCGACGTTAGTGCCGGGGTCTGATGACGTTACCTAGTTTGGCTGTGAAACGTCTGCAAGAAAAGCACCCAGCTCAGTGAGCCGCACACAATACAGGTGGTCCTCAAATTTCTGACCACAGTTGAGTCCAAAATGTCCGTCGCTAAGTGAGACATGTGTTAAGCGAATTGTACCCCATTTTACAGCTCTGTAAAGTGTGAATCAGTGCAGTTCTTAAGTTAATAACCCGGGTTGTTATGGGAATCCGGCTTCCCCATGGACTTTGCTTGTGGGAAGGTCGCAAAAGGGGATCACGTCTCTCTCTCTCTCTCTCTCTCTCTCTCTCTCTCTCTCTCTCTCTCTCTCTCTCTCTCTCTCTCTCTCTCTCTCTCTCTCTCTCACACACACACACACACACACACACACACACACACACACACACACAGGGATGCCGTCATAAATACGAGTCAGTTGCCAAGCGTCTGACATTTAATCGCGTGATCGTGGGGGTGCTGGAATGCTCATGCGAAAAACGGCCATAAGACTGAAAAACGGTCGTAAGTCGCTTTTTTCAATGACACACACACCCCCGGACACTCCAACGGTCGTAAGTACGAAGCAGTTGCCAGGCGTCTGAATTTGGATCCCGTGACCGTGGGGACATTGCAGCGGTTGTTAAGCGTGAAAAGCATTCCTGAATCACTTTTTTTTTCAGGCCGTCGCAACTTTTGAACCGTCCCTAAACGAACGCTTCTAAAGTGAAGGGGGCGGGTGTTACAGGATAGCAGTAATACGGTATAATATAATTATAACCGTTGGAGGCCGCTTAGATTTGCCTCCAATTGAATTAGGGCACAAAGCAGGCTAACCGGTGACCACCCCACAAAACCTTCAAAGCCAGCCGAGCATATTCCGGGAATATTGGACGCTGAGCGGTCACTAAACGGACGGTCGTAAGCCAAGGACTGCCTGTATTCTCTATAGAAATTGGAGGGAGGGATGAGTGAGTGAGTGAGTGAATGAACGAATGAATGAATGAACGAATGAAGTCCTACATTCCATCTTGACCCACCCAGCCTTTTTGGAGAAACAGCCGAAGAACCCAGAAGTGCCAAAAATATCTTTTCTTTTCTCGCCCCCCCACCCCACCCCACCCCACAGTCCCGCAGCCGTGAAGCTTCGCGGGACAGCGCCGGCTTCCATCCCACCAAAGAGTCCTGCCCACACGGGCTGTGGCTCTCACTCCGCAGGGCCAAGGCCCAGCATCAAGAGATCCCGCCAAGTCCCAAGGAAGAAGGGGGACGCGCCCCCTCCCCTCCTTCGGACCCTCAGAGGCAACACAGCCACACCCCACCACCGCAGCAGCCACCAGCAGCAGCACCCAGCGTGGAGACCGAGAGCACGTTGCCAGAACGAGTACGGAGCGGCCGACGGAGGGGGGGGCGCGTTTCCAGTGGGCTCGGGGGTCCCAGCTCCGCTTTGGGGGCCAGGGGCGGCCAGGAGACCGGGCTCTGTGGCCCCTTCCTGCTAAATTAACCCTTTTCCCCACAGGCCAGCCCAGAGCCCCTCTTTCCAGCTGAGGGGTCCGGCCTAGAGAGTGGGGGTCCCGCCTCAGAGCCGCAGCGCCCGGCCGAGCCCTTGCGTAGCAAAACGTGAGTATCGGAGGGATGGGATCACTCCACGTGCCACTCGCCGCGTGCCTGACTCGGGAAGGTAGATCAACAGCCCAGGGGGGGGAGAGTGGGGGCACCCCGAAAAGTGCAGGACACCCAACACTCGTCTCTTTTTGTGGCTCTGACCATGCCAAGCAGAGCAAGTCTCATAAAGCACAATGGCTACAGGAAAGAGCTGGGGTTCGAGAGCCGGTGTTGCTGAGGAACTGACCGGATCCGTGGCCTGTTTCATTGGTCAGCCTTGGTCGTCGTAAGGCGGCCTGGCCAGGGGGATCTTGTGTCGGGTGACCCTCTGTCCTCTCTCACAAACCAGGGTTGGGATCCAAGGAGGGAGATTCTTTAATACGTCCCACTACAATTATTTGCATTTTTTAAAAAAAAATTAGCATTTACCCCGAATTAAGGGATTAGACCAGGTGTCTTCAAACTCCGCCACTTTAAGACTGGTGGACTTCAACTCCTAGAATTCCTCAGCCAGCCCTCAGGGCTGGCTGAGGAATTCTGGGAGTTGAAGTCCACCAGTCTTAAAGTGGCCGAGTTTGAAGACCCCTTGGATTAGACGGTCGTAAAAAGGGAGCTCCCAACCCAAGTGATCCAGATCCATGCTTGGCTTGGAATCTGTCAGACAGGCCCTGTGTAGAGGGTTGATCCCATTTCCTGGGGGGTGGGGGGGCTAGCCTCTAAGGGAAGCTTTGTGTCCACTTGACCAGTTGGATGGGGGGGATGGATCCTGTACCATCTTAAGGGAAGGTTCCTGCGCGCTTGACCGGTTGGATGGGGTTTGGCCTCTGGGATGGATCCCGCAGCCTCTGTGGGAAGGATCCTGCCAGCTTCACTGGTTGGGTGGGAAGGGGGCTGACATCTAAGGGGTGTATACCGCAGTCTGGAAGAGAAGGCTCCTGCGTGCTTGACCGGTTGGATGGGGGGGGGGCTGACATGTAAGGGATGGATCCCACATCTTCTAAAGAAAGGTTTCTGTGCACTTGACCAGTTGGATGGGGCGAATGGACCCGGCAGCTTTTAAAAGGAAGGTTCCGGGGCGCTTGACCAGTTGGATGGGGGGCTGGCCTGTAAAAGGGATGGGTCCCGCAGCCTCTTAAGGGAAGGTTCCTGGGGGCTTGATCGGTTGGATGGGGGCCTGGCCTCTGAGGGATGGGTCCCGCAGACTCCAAGGGAAGGGTCCTGGGTGCTTGACCGGTTGGATGGGGGGGGCTGGCCTCTGAGGGATGTGTCCCGCAGTCTCTAAGGGAAGGGTCCTGGGTGCTTGACCGGTTGGATGGGGGGCTGGCCTCTAGGAGATGCACCTGCAGCCTCTAAAGGAAGGTTCCGGGGCGCTTGACCGGTTGGATGCGGGACTGGTCTCTGAGGGATGAGTCCCACAGCCTCTAATGGAAGGGTCCTGGGCGCTTGACCAGTTGGATGGGGGGCTGGCCTCCAACAGGGATGGATCCTGCAGACTCTTAAGGGAAGATTCCTGCACGCTTGACCGGTTGGATAGGGGGCTGGCTTCTGAGGGATGGACCCAGCAGCCTCTAAGGGAAGGGTCCAGCACGCTTGACCGGTTGGATGGGGGGCTGGCCTCTGAGGGATGGGTCCCGCAGCTTCTAAGGGAAGGGTCCTGGGCGCTTGACCAGTTGGATGGGGGGCTGGCCTGCAAAAGGGATGGGTCCCGTGGCCTCTTAAGGGAAGATTCGTGCACGCTTGACCAGTTGGATGGGAGGCTGACCTCTGAGGGATGGGTCCCGCAGCCTCTATAGGAAAGTTCTGGGGTGCTTGACCGGTTGGATGGGGGGCTGGCCTGTAACAGGGATGGGTCCCGCAGCCTCTAAGGGAAGGGTCCTGGGCACTTGACCGGTTGGATGGGGGGGCTGGCCTGTAAAAGGAATGGCTCCCACAGCCTCTAAGGGAAGGGTCCTGGGCGCTTGACCAGTTGGATGGGGGGCTGGCCTCTAACAGGGATGGGTCCCGCAGCCTCTAAGGGAAGATTCCTGCACGCTTGACCCGTTGGATGGGAGGCTGACCTCTGAGGGATGGGTCCTGCAGTCTCTATAGGAAAGTTCTGGGGAACTTGACCGGTTGGATGGGGGGCTGGCCTCTGAGGGATGGACCCAGCAGCCTCTAAGGGAAGGGTCCTGGGCGCTTGACCAGTTGGATGGGGGGCTGGCCTCTGAGGGATGGGTCCCGCAGCTTCTATAGGAAAGTTCTGGGGTGCTTGACCAGTTGGATGGGGGGCTGGCCTCTGAGGGATGGGTCCCGCAGCCTCTAATGGAAGGGTCCTGGACGCTTGACCAGTTGGATGGGGGGCTGGCCTGTAAAAGGAATGGCTCCCACAGCCTCTAAAGGAAGGGTCCTGGGCGCTTGACCGGTTGGATGGGGGTCTGGCCTCTGAGGGATGGGTCCCGCAGCTTCTAAGGGAAGATTCCTGCACGCTTGACTGGTTGGATGGGGGGCTGACCTCTGAGGGATGGACCCAGCAGCCTCTAAGGGAAGGGTCCTGGGCGCTTGACCAGTTGGATGGGGGGCTGACCTCTGAGGGATGGGTCCTGCAGTCTCTATAGGAAAGTTCTGGGGTGCTTGACCGGTTGGATGGGGGGCTGGCCTCTAACAGGGATGGCTCCCACAGACTCCAAGGGAAGATTCCTGCACGCTTGACCGGTTGGATGGGGGGCTGTCCTCTGAGGGATGGACCC
>NW_015393328.1:7462-16777 GCF_001527695.2 Protobothrops mucrosquamatus | reverse complement strand
ACCACTTGATTGGATCAAAAAACCCATCATATTCTCTCCTTCCAAAGACTTTCAGGAAGTGATGAATACTTACATTTGATCATCTTGTGAGATTCTCGGTGTCTTCTAGAACTGTGTTTTTCAACTATGGCAACTTTAAGAAGTATGTACCAATTCCCAGGAATTGTGGGAATCGAAGTTCACACCTCTTAAATTTGCTGTGGTTGAGAAACGCTATTCTAGAATAAATTTCAGGGTTGTGGTTGGTTTTTTTTTTACAAGGATTGTTGTTAGTTGCGAAGTCGTGTCCGACTCATCGCGACCCCATGGACAACGTTCCTCCAGGCCTTCCTGTCCTCTACCATCTTCTGGAGTCCATTGAAGCTCAGGGCTGTTTTAATTTTCCTCCTTAGGAGAAGTTGCCATTATAGAAACACAAATCTAGAAACAATCTTGAGAAAAGTAGCAGAATAAACAGAGTTGGAAGGGACCTTGAAGGTCTTCTAATCCAACCCCTCATGCACAAGAAAGAGACTATACCAATTTGGACAAGTAGCTGTGCAGTCTCTTTTTGAAAGCCTTCACTGATGGAACACCCACAACTTCTGAAGGCAAGCCGTTCCCCTGGTTAATGTGTCTTTCAGGAAATTTCTCCTTCCTGCTCTTAAAGATTTGATTGTACTGAGCAGCAAAATTTAATTTTAGCCACTTGAGACAGATGTGTCTACAAATTTAAGACTACTCCCGTACCTTTTATGTTTGGATTATAAATCAAATCAGGGCAGATGATAGAACAGATAAAGGGATGTCTATCAAGGAGTCAACCTTTGATCAGAGAGTCGTAACTACAGTACAGTTTTAAATTAATATCAATGTCATAGTTGTGATGTGCGTTCCTGGCATAATTTAAAGTACATGTAGATTTTAATATCTGCTGTTCCACAGTCATACCGACGTGAGCAAAAAATGTTGGTTCTTACAGGTTTTCCTGTTGAGAATTGCCAAGTTCATGAAAAATAGAAATTGCTTCAGATTCTCTCAGAAGAGACAAATAGTTCCAAAGCTCAGTACATGCTGTTATTACTTGGTGCTGCAAAAAACAACAGCCCAGTGAAACTTTCACTTCCCATAAATATCTGATACTAACGTGGGTAACATGCTACCCTGTTGATTAAGTCATAATATCTTCTGAGACTAGACATGACGTGCTGTAGGAAGGAAATGTAGAGCAAGTAATGCGGGAACTAGTTTTTGGTGGCAGCTGTATGAGAGTAGTTGTCTTCTCCGATGACACAAAAGTCTCCCTTATCAAGTAGAGCCCCTTTTGTTTATAAACTGGCATGGGGAAAAAAATAGCTTAAGAACATAGAATCAGCATCTTCATAAACAATTTAGGTGAGGGGATAGAAGGAGAACTCATCAAATTAGCAGACGATACTAAACTGGGAGGAATAGCCAATAGCTCAGAAGACAGGCTCAAGATCCATATGGATCTCGACAGACTTGAACACTGGGCCCGATCTAACACAATGAAATTCAACGTAGAGGAAAAGTAAGGTTTTACACAGGCAAGAAAAACCAAATGTACAGGTACAGATTAGGTGAAACCTGGCTCAATAGCAGTAACTGTGAGAGGGATCTCGGAGTCCTAGTGGACAATCCCTTAAATATGAGCTAGCCGTGTGCTGCAGCTGCCAAAAAAGCCAACACAGTGCTGGGCTGCATTAACAGAGGGATAGAATCAAGATCACATGAAGTGTTAGTACCACTTTATAATGCCTTGGTAAGGCCACACTTGGAATACTGCATCCAGTTTTGGTTGCTGCGATGTAGAAAAGATGTTGAGATTCTAGGAAGAGTGCAGAGAAGAGCAACAAAGATGATTAGGGGACTGAATGTTAAAATGTATGAAGAACAGTTGCAAAAATTAAATATGTGTAAGGACCCGCTTCAAAACCCCTTCCCAAGAAAGCAGAACTTTTGGAACGGAGTCATACCAAAAGGAACATTTATTAGGAGAAGTTGACAGCAGGCATAGAAGGCAGGATCTGAAGGTTTCCCACTCAAGTAGGTTAAAGGAGCAAGAAGCAAGCTCCACCCCAATAGTTTAATGAAAAGAAGGACTATGGGCGACAGTGACAGCAGTCTTCCAATATTTGAGGGGCTGCCACAAAGATGAGGGGATTAACCTATTTTCC
Source organism: Protobothrops mucrosquamatus (assembly GCF_001527695.2). Lineage (NCBI taxonomy): Eukaryota > Metazoa > Chordata > Lepidosauria > Squamata > Viperidae > Protobothrops > Protobothrops mucrosquamatus. The sequence goes on along the minus strand of NW_015393328.1, from coordinate 14,600 downwards.
ATAGCACCAGAAGGCAAAACAAGAAACAATGGATGGAAACTAATCCAGGAGAGAAAAGCCATCTAGAACTAAGCAGAAATTTCCTGAAAGTGGAACAGCTTGCCTCCAGAAGTTGTGGGTGCTCCATCACTGGAGGCTTTTAAGAAGAGACTGGACAGCCATTTGTCTGGAATGGTGGAGGGTCTCCTGCTTGAGCAGGGGAAGTTGGACTAGAAGACTCCCAAGATCCCTTCAATTCTGTTATTCTGTTCTGTAGGATGATGACATACGAAACTATTTCTCTGTCTAGTTCAGAGCCAGTATTGCTCAGGAATTGTGTCATTTCCCATAGTTGAAATTCATGGAATGACTCCTTGGCTTCTTGCATCCAAATTACATGGTCTGCCTTCAATTTTCTACAGTTTCAGCATTGCTAGAACAATCCTTACAACATACACAGAGCGGATACCTTTCTCAACTTATTAAATCCGATTGCATAAAAGATGAAATCGCAGCTTGGTGGCAACCTCTAACAAGTCTTGGCAGATTAGAAAAGCTAAGCGAAGTCAGACTTGATTCCTACTTGGCTAGGAGATCCCAGAAATTAACAGATCTGTAGGCTAGACTGAGAAATTGAAAAGAAAGAAACGGCTATCCCCTTTTGAATGCTTGCCAAGGGAACAACATGAATAAATCCAGGAAGTCAACCTGACGTTGAGCTCATATCAAAGCAGTCTTCATTTTTGAATTGATCAAAGCTTATATTTATAGATTATCTGAGTGAACTTAACTCTGGGCCCTGGGCGGTGTACATAACAATATTTGCTGACACTTCCTGTTGTTCTTGGCTGCTGGCGATAAACTGGTGCAAAGTTTATCTAATGTTGCATGTTTTTTTAAACATAAGGCAAGCTTGGCAACCAGGCCTGAAGAGTCTTCATAGATTAAGCAGTCTTTTGTGAGCACCTAGTCATAATTAACTGGCAAACAGCAAAGCATTCAAAGTACTTCTTTTAAAAACTTGGTGGAGCAGAGGAACAAGATTTAAAACTGTTGTTGTATGACAGTCTTTGCAAGCCTTAGCTGGGTTCATTATATTTCTCAGTTGCCATTTCTGGATCTGCATCTGCCAACCTGGAGCATCAAAGCAGAACGGGCAGTCTAAAGGCTAAGTGGATTTGAGCACCCGAATAAACAGCAATTTCTATTTCTGTTCAGATTGTGAAAAAAGCCCTAGAGGGTTTTTTTTTTTTATCTGTTGGACTTGGAATTTTTCCGGGCATATAGGTAGTCTGCCAGTTATGATGGTTTCAGCAGAACATCATAATTGGGACCAAAATTTCCACGGCTAAGCAAGGCGGTGGTTAAATCTGCTGGTTTTCATTGTTTGGGCTGCTTTGAAGCATACTGTCTAGAGAATTGGCCTGCCTGGACTTTGCTTCTTGACCACAACAGATCAAATGCCAGCGTGTGTGGCGTGAGTTTCTTACTCTTTGGCTGTGTCTCCCCATATTTCAGTCCAATCTGTTAAGGAGTTGCGTCATTGCCCTTTAATTTATTTATCCATAAATCCGCCCAGCTCTTTAACTACTCTGGTTAGCAATCTTTCCATTTGCTGAGCTAGCTGGTGAAGAAGCATGGCTACCACGAATGTTGGCTTGCGTTCAGTCATGGAGGAGAAACTGTCTTCAGAGAGTAACCTCTGATGTATTGATAGGGATATGCCACAGTGATGGCTGTGATACAGGTAGCCCTTGACTTATGAAGACAATTCAGCCCAAAATGTACATTGCTAAACAAGATAGCTTGAGGGCATTTCTTGTCACATGGGAATCACTGAGGTTGTTAAGTTGGCAACACGGTTGTTACGTGAATCTGGCTCCCCCCCCATTGACTTTGCTTGTCAGATGGCAAAAGGGGATCACATGAGCCCCGGGGACACAGCAACCGTCATAAATACGAACCAGTTGCCAAGTGTTTGAATTTTAACCTCTTGAGCATGGGGATGCTGCAACGGTCGTAAGTGTGAAAAACAGTCATATAAGTCATTTTTTTCGGCGGCGGCGTAACTTTGAACAGCCACTAAATAAACTGTTGTAACTCGAAGGCTGACCTGTACTTGCATTTCGCATTTCGGTGCCTTTTAAAATACTGTTGGATTCTGTAAAAGTATGTTCATGGTGCAGAAAGGAGATACTTTCAGTGATATTAGCTCTGTAGAAAAGGTGGTGCATTAGGTCAGGGGTAGGCCACCTTGGCCCTTTTATGACTCGTGGACTTCAACTCCCAGAATTCCTGAGCCAGCCATGCTGAGGGGAAAGGGAGAGGTTTCCAAGCTGAGCCATGCTGGCTCAGGAATTCTGGGAGCTGAAGTCCACGAGTCATAAAAGAGCCAAGGTTGCCTACCCCTATCCTAGGACGAAGATTAAGAGCAGCGGTCTTCAAACATGGCCCTTTTATGACTCGTGGATTTCAACTCCCAGAATTCCTGAGCCAGCATGGTTCAGCTTGGAAACCTCTCCCTTTCCCCTCAGCATGGCTGGCTCAGGAATTCTGGGAGTTGAAGTCCACGAGTCATAAAAGGGCCAAGTTTGAAGACCCCTGCTCTTAATCTTNATTCTGGGAGTTGAAGTCCACGAGTCATAAAAGGGCCAAGTTTGAAGACCCCTGCTTTTAATCTTTGTCCTAGGATAGGGGTAGGCAACCTTGGCTCTTTTATGACTCGTGGACTTCAACTCCCAGAATTCCTGAGCCAGCCATGCTGAGGGAAAAGGGAGAGGTTTCCAAGCTGAGCCATGCTGGCTCAGGAATTCTGGGAGTTGAAGTCCACGAGTCATAAAAGAGCCAAGGTTGCCTAACCATGCATTAGGTGACAGGTATGAGAACTTGAGAAAGCCTCCTGAGATAAGGGTTCACTCCGTCTCCTAACCTTCCAGAACATCTTTGGGACTTAATCATTGTAAAGCTCAAGGAATAATCCCTTAATTACAGTTTTACTGTAATTTTAGATTATGTCTAAAATTGCGCAGAACTGTATTTTCTGTTACTATGTGTTACTGTATCTCACTGTTCTTACATTGGCTGCAATCCTTGCCTCTGAACCCTGCTTAAAGTAGCCTCCCCCCTGAAGCAGTTTATAAATTCATAAATAAATAAACTTGTAAGTTTGCTTTAGCCAGTAAATGTTTCCAAGACAAAAAGATACAGGATGAACTGTTTGTATTCTGCTTTAAAGTAGCAACTTTGAAGTGTCCGTTTCTTTCAAAAGAGCCATTAGCTGAAGGGTCCTTAAAGCCTTGTTCTTCAGAGTCTGTGCTTGAACAAAGGAAAGTGGGTCCATCCTCCCCTGTTGTGTGATATAAAGTAATGTCACAATGGAATCCAGGTGCAAAGAGACAAAACTAAAGAATAAAGGGTATATTAAAAGTAATTTAAGGGAAATAGTGTAGCATTTTCCAAATATTTTTATCCAGAGAGAACCCATTGCTGTGAATAACATAGGATTCTGCAAATATTGCCTATTGCATTGGTTTGCAAACAGCATCTCAACAATTGCTGGGGTTCTAGAAAATTTAGCAGGCACTACCTGGCGAAAATTCTTTTTCTTTCTTTCTTTCTTTCTTTCTTTCTTTCTTTCTTTCTTTCTTTCTTTCTTTCTTTCTTTCTTTCTTTCTTTCTTTCTTTCTTTTTCTTTTTTCTTTCTTTCTTTCTTCCTCCCTCCCTCTCTTCTTTTCTTCTTTCCTTCCTCCCTCCCTCCCTCTCTTCTTTCCTTCTTTCCTTCCTTCCTTCCTTCCTTCCTTCCTTCCTTCCTTCCCATGCTTTACAATATTTACCATTTGAAATGTATTAAAATATATTTCCAATTCACAGAGAATTAGCTGGCCTTTCATTCTTCTATGACTTGAACATGGGCCAAGCAACATTTCCTAGAATTTTGTACAGCACAGAGGGTATCCTTGGCAGATAAATTAGGGGAAACAATCTATTTTTTGAGCTGCAAGGATTACCCTTAGTATTAAGAAAGTTGATCAAAGACTGAGGTTTTATTTGGAGTTTCATAATAATGATGCCCATGTTTATTAATGTTTGATAAATGGCCACAGTCTCTTTGCCTCTTTGCATTATCTTCTGATTTTCAAATGATTTTATTATCCTTCATAATTGACAAACATTGATACTGATTTAGACTCCAGTTAAATCAACATATCCAAATAGCATTCTATATGTATGGAATAGTCAGCTAAGCACTAGGAAGCAACTAGCGATTTAGTACAATAAGGAAATAGGATTTCCCAATTCCTTATGCTGAAGCATCATCTCTACCTGCCAATCACTTTAGCAAAACAGCTACTGTTTCCTGATGTCATTGACCATTAAGGCAAAGAATCTCTTAATCTGACTTTTAAAACGACGACGTAAATACTTCACTTTGGATGCAGCTATTAATACAGATTTTTTTTACTTACAACAGAAAACCATGAATAGAAGGTCAACATTTAAAGAATTGAGGTTTGTTTTAGATACACGATGATTGATGGTTAATTACACATTATTATTTTTTAATGCTGGTAGTGTCTGCTGCCTTCTAAGAAACCAAGTGAAAATTAGAAATTTAGCAGAGCAGGAGACATGCTTACAGCATTAAATGTGCTCAAACACAGGCGGGCTAGATGTTTTTTCCAAGGATTCTCCCGTCTGGGTTCCACATGTAGCAGGAAGATTGATTTCATAGCATAAATAGACTCTCCTGGATGCCTTTCTTTCTTAAATGTTTTCCATATTCAGCTTCATTTTACAAAAACCAGAAATCATCATTTGAATTAGAGGTAGAAGATGCTACACATATGGAAGAATGGTTGGTAACAGATTTTGCTGAAATAGAGATTAACTTCTTTGATTAGAGAAAAGACATTATCTACATTTATGTCAGGCGCAAAGAATCGGAGCCAAAGGTTAAGTGGCATTTCAGACGATTTATTGCTCAAGCCTCTACACAATCTAGTCAACTAAAGTTAGATACAAAATTGGCACCAGATAAGGATCAAAAGAATTCAAGAGGGCTTGGGCTTGGACCCTTGTGGCAATGTAAGGGCTTATGACTTATTTAACTCCGTTCCCCAATTCTGCCCGCTCTCCTCCTACAATTTATTGGTGACTGGAAGCCTCTTATGGATATTTTGCATAAATGTAAAAACAATTAACTTGTGATTTATGGTTTTGATGATTAGATAGGATAAATTATAGAAAGACCGGGCAAAATGATGTAACTTCAGAGAGGTTAAGAGATATTTCTACTTAAAACTGTTGTGAAGCATATCAGAAACTATATCTTTTTTTCAACTATTTTTCTTGCATTGTTCGCTTTTTCTTTGATTTCTTTTTCTTCCGTCTTCTTTATATTTTAGTTGTTCATTTTTACCTTCTTTTAAAAGTATTAACACAAAGCATATACCAAAGGAACTAAGGCTTTGGGTGCTAAGCTCAGCTCAGAACTTGGAAGGAGAACGGAAATGTTGTGTTGTAACCTGTGATTCTTTGGATGAAGCTTGGAAACTATGATGACGTCACAGGCATAAACCAGTAATTTGATGGCTTGACCCAAGCTTTGAGTTTTTCCAAATTCAGCTTGGAAGTGAATATCATTCTCATCTCGGAAAAAAAGTTTTCTTTTAATCAAGGAGATTAAAAAGTGTACCTTGGAAGGAATTCAGCCGTGGCATTTATGCACGAGTCCGTCTCCAGGTCATGTCTACCTTGAGGACTGACAAAACTTCTCTCTTGTTTAATGGGCTATGCAGATTGAAAAGTACCTGTGATAAAGAAACACTTAATCTTTTTGTGCTGCTCAGCCTAATTACTTCTAAATGCCATAGTCACAAATACCACCTGTCCCTACCACTAACTACTCCATCATCTGTGTGATCCTCCTATATTGCAATCCATTTATGGCAAGGACTTGATACCATTTTAGTAAAGCACGGTGCATATGGATGGCGCTCTTAAGTGATCAAGTTTATTTCTTACTAGCAGTTCTCGCACAGCAGGAAGCTTGAAAATTAGCAGCTTAAACAGATTAAATTACCCTATAATTATCTACACTAGTTTCTCAGTGCGGAAACTTACTGTGGTCTTTGGCTCTGTTTGTGGTCTTTGCTTCTTTCATCTTCTCTGAGCAAAAGCTGGTCAAGACATGCCTGCTGGCTTGCTGCTAATTGATCTCTTGCTATACTGGTCTGTAACTAGAGGGTCAGTCCAGTGGTGGGATTCATCCAGTTTGCACCACTTCGGCAGAACCGGTAGCTAATTTTTTTGTTGCCCGGGCCCAGAATGGACTTCTGGCAGCGGCATCCACATCGAGAACCGGTTGTTCCCTTATTTGAATCTATCTATCTATCTATCTATCTATCTATCTATCTATCTATCTATCTATCTATCTATCTATCTATCTATCTATCTATCTATCTATCTATCTATCATCTATCTATCTATCATCTATCTATCTATTCAAACTTGGCCCTTTTATGACTTGTGGACTTCCAACTCCCAGAATTCCTCAGCCAGGCACACTGGCTGAGGAATTCTGGGAATTGAAGTCCACAAGTCATAAAAGGGCCAAGTTTGAAGACCCCTGCACTGGACCAAACTAAAGTTTAATTCACACTCTCTTGACGTCCAATTGATCTGTGACAAACTACATTGCTGTAATTTTGAACTGTCAAATAATCCAATGTTATAGCATACTTTAATCTTCTATTGTGGGGGTTTGACACGAGAAAGAGTGTTTCCTTCTTTTTATGTCCTTTGTTCACAATATCTGGTTAGCCATCTTTGAAACAGAGAGCCGAACTTCTTAGTAGGTCTTTGGTCTGATTTGGGAAGCTTTCTGCATTTTTAGGCTAACAGCCATCGGCTCATTATGACTACAAACAATAAAATGTGGGACACCCTGTTCCACATTCATTTTTTTTTTTTTAAAGGAAAGTGAACTGTATGTGAATGGTAGAAGGAAAATGCTAATATTTATCCCAGCTCAAGAGATGTGTGACCATTGTCCCTTGAAAAGCTTACTTTCAGCTTCTCTTAATTGAAGCCAAACTGTCAATAGGACAGAAATAGAACATTATTTAAAAATATGACGGAATTAATGTCCTTAGATTGA
>NW_015393328.1:0-3499 GCF_001527695.2 Protobothrops mucrosquamatus | reverse complement strand
GCTTACTCTATATAGGTAATCCTTGACTTACGACCACAATTTAGCCCAACATTTATATTGCTAAGCGAGAAATTTGTTAAGTGAATTTTGCCCCATTTTACGACCTTTCTTGCCACAATTGTTAAGTGAATCATTGCAGTTGTGAGGTTGGTAATACGGTTGTTAAGTGAATCTGGCTTCCCCCATTGACTTTGCTTGGCGGAAGGTCACAAAAGGGGATCACGTGACCCCCTGGGACACTTGCAACCATCATAAGTACATGCCAGTTGCCAAGCCTTTGCATTTTGATCATGTGACCATGGGGAGGCTGCAATGGTCATAAGTATGAAAAATGGCCGCAAATCACTTTTTTCAGTGCCGTTGTAACTTTGAACGGTCACTAAATGAACTGTTGTAAGTTGAGGAACACCTGTATTTAAGAAGCAAAATGTTCCATTGAATGGGAAATTATGAACATAATTATTATTATTATTATTATTAATAATAATAATAATAATAATAATAATAATAATAATAATAATAATAATAATAATAATAATAAAGTTGGAAGGGACCTTGGAGGCAGGAAACCTTATACCATTTCAGAAAAATGGCTGTCCAGTCTCTTCTTAAAAACTTCCAGTGTTGGAGCATTCACCGCTTCTGGAGGCAGGTTGTTCCACTGGTTAATTGTTCTCACTGTCAGGAAGTTTCTCCTTAGTTCTAGGTTGCTTCTCTCCTTGGTTAGTTTCCATCTGTTGCTTCTTGTCCTGCCTTCAGGGGCTTTGAAGAATAGCTTGACTCCCTCTTCTTTGTGGCAGCCCCTGAGATATTGGAACCCTGCTATCATGTCCCCCCTCGTCCTTCTCTTCGTTAAACTAGACATACCCAATTCCAGCAGCCTTTCCTTGAATGCTTTAGCCTCCAGTCCCCTAATCATCCCTGTTTCACATCAAAAACTAATTCTGCTCTAAGAATTGCAAGCAAGGAAGCTTAGCATTCTAAAAGTAGTATTCGTTTCATAATAAAATTGGTTTCAAAGTGCATCTTGCTTTTAAGTAGACACACTTAAAAGACTTGGCTAAGTGTTGTCCCAGTGCAAGATTATATTGTAAGTTTACCTCCACCACTTGCTTTGTTGCTGTCGGGTGTGCTATGAGCCAATTGTCAGTTAAAAGATTGGGCAGTAGCTAAAAGCCTAACAACAGCAAGAAACTCTTTTACTGGCCTTCTGAAATTTTTCCATAAATTGATCGACTCGGTTCACTTGGAACCAGATTTTACAGGCATGAAACCAGATATTAAAAAAACTAACAGAACAATAGTGGTCTTTAAATGGGAAACATAGTTCTCTTGTGTCCCTGCGCATAGCTTTCGCCTGTGCATAGTTTTTATCTGTTTTCTCATTTCTCTCTAGACCAAGACTTTCCAGACTTGGCCTCTTTAAGAAATGTGGTCGTCAAGCCCTAGAATTGTCACAGGATTGTAGATGAGGATCAGGTTGGGTTCTCAAAGATGCTAGAGGTTGTGGGGATCAGATCTCCTTCAGCCACCATTCAAGGCAGGAATCCCAGTTTCCATGCTCTTATCACCTGCCATTTTTCTCCTCCTCTGAGGAAGAAAGATCCAGGGTAGACAGGTGGGAAGTAGGCTTCACTTGATTTGCTGTGGGATCTTAATTTTCTCTTTATGCAATCGCAGTTACTAATGCCAAGAAATCTTCTTGTAAAGCAAATTGATAATTCTGCCATAATTGTCCAGTAATTTATGAATTTAAGGAACAAGAGCCTCAGAAGAAAGCTCCCTTCTTGGCTAATGAGATTCCACACTGGCTCACTTTGTCAAGTAGAACCATGGTTTGTGACCACCTTGTTCCCTTGAGAAGCTTCCGTCACCTCAAATGAGAAGCTGGGTCAGTTGAGAACCATTCATTTGTTGACCGTTTCAAGTTACAAGAGCACTGAAAAAAGTAACATATGACGGTTTTTCACACTTACGATCCTTTGTTGTTAGTTGCGAAGTCGTCCGACCCATCGCGACCCCATGGACAACGTTCCTCCAGGCCTTCCTGTCCTCTGCCATCTTCCGGAGCCCATTTAAGCTCACGCCTCCTGCTTCAGTGACTCCATCCAGCCACCTCATTCTCTGTCGTCCCCTTCTTCTATTGCCCTCCATCTTTCCCAGCATTAGGCTCTTCTCCAGTGAGTCCTTCCTTCTCATTAGGTAGCCAAAGTACTTGAGTTTCAACTTCAGGATCTGGCCTTCTAAAGAGCAGTCGGGGTTGATCTCCTGTAGGACTGACCGGTTTGATCGCCTTGCAGTCCAGGGGACTCGCAGGAGTCTTCTCCAGCACCATAGTTCAGAGGCCTCCATTCTTTTGCGCTCAGCCTTTCTTATGGTCCTTCTTTCACAGCCATACATTGCAACTGGGAGAAGCATGGCCTTGACTATACACACTTTTGTTGGCAGGGTGATGTCTCTGCTTTTTAGTACGCTGTCTAGATTTGCCATAGCTTTCCTCCCCAGGAGCAAGCGTCTTTTAATTTCTTGGCTGCAGTCCCCATCTGTGGTGATCTTGGAGTCCAGGAAGATAAAATCTGTCACTACCTCCATTTCTTCCCCATCTATTTGCCAAAAATTGAGAGGGCCCGATGCCATGATCTTGGTTTTCTTAACGATCCTTACAGCATCCCCATGGTCCTGTGATCAAAATTCAAACACTCGGCAACCGGCATGTATTTATTATTATTATTATTATTTATTGAATTTATATCCCGCCCTTCTCCTTGAGGACTCAGGGCGGCTGACAATCAATTTAAAAATACATCAAAAACAATTACAAAATTTAAAATTAATTAAAAAGAAATATTTAAATGTTGTCTAATTAAAATATGAATAAAACCCTTCTAAAAATTCCCCTAGGCCAGTCCCGCTTGTTGGAATAGCCATGTCTTAAGGGCGCGGCGGAAGGAAGGGAGATCAGGGATCACCCTAATCTCTGGGGGCAGCTCATTCCAGAGGGTGGGAGCTCCCACAGAGAAGGCCCTCCCCCTTGGGGTCGCCAGCCGGCACTGTCTGGCCGACGGCACCCTGAGGAGACCCACCCTGTGGGAGCGTACAGGCCGATGGGAGGTAATCTGTGGCAGGAGGCGGTCTCGAAGGTATCCTGGTCCGCTGCCATGGAGCGCCTTAAAGATGATAGTCAGCACCTTGAAGCGCACCCAGAAGGCCACCGGCAGCCAATGCAGCTCGCGCAGCAGCGGCGTTACGTGGGAGCGACGAGTCCCTCCCAACACAGCCCGCGCGGCCGCATTTTGGACTAGCTGGAGCCTCCGGGTGCTCCCCAAGGGAAGCCCCATGTAGAGAGCATTACAGTAGTCCAGGCGGGAGGTGACCAGAGCATGAGTGACTGTGTGCAAGGCGTCCCGGTCCAGAAAAGGCCGCAACTGGTGAATCAGGCGGACCTGATAAAACGCCCCCCTGGTCACGGCCGCCAACCGGTCATCCAGTGTCAGCCGTG
>NW_015393327.1:11155-16334 GCF_001527695.2 Protobothrops mucrosquamatus | reverse complement strand
AGTTCATTTATTCAGTTATGCCCCCAGTGACATTAGTGGCAAACTTTCCAAATTTCAGAGAACAGTTTTGCCATGTCCTTTTTGGAGCAGTGAGGCATTGAAATTGTAGGCATTGTACATTGAAACTGTAGGCATTGTAGGTCTGAAAAACAGCCCTTCTTCTATTGAACAAAGATCTTTAATTAGTACTGCTCCCAACGTTTATGGTCCGTTCTGGTTTCAAAACAGATTGCTCGCTTGGTCTTTACACAACCAAGGCCACATTTCCTTAGGTTGCTTCATTCACTTTCCTTATTTTGTTTGCTGTATTTCCTTAGGCCTTTGCCTAATTCAGATGGTGCCCAGAAGTTTCAGAACAATTTTAGAACTAAAGTGTGCTTTCTTTTAAAAAGCCACAGTAGTTGGGTAGACATTGTAGTCCACTATCAATGAGGGATTAACAGATGTGGTCACATCTAGCTTTCAACAGCACTCTTGGAGTGTCCCAGAGAATGACTAATTTCTTATTTTGGGGAGAGGGGGGCAGTGGCATCATTTTGTCCAGTTCACTCAAGCTTAAAACTCAGTATGCTCTACAAACAAACAAACGCAAAGAGTGCTGGAAATTTATATCCTGAAAGATACTCTCACTTGCTTCTCCAGTATTATAGGATATAATCTGCAATATTTGGGAGGGAAGGGAAGGAAAGGAACGGCTCCTTCCCCTCCTTCACCAACATCATTTTCCCTACAGCAAAATGTTCCTTTCTCCCATCCTGTTCCACTGGTCACTAATACCCTTGCAACATCTTATATACGTGTGCGACCCACTTCAAATAATTTCCAGAACAAACATAGTAGTTCATGAAAATTTTTTGCTACCTTTTGGGCACCACTAGAGGGCAACCCATGCTTGTGATTTCATTCTTCCTGACCTATAACATAAAAGGTGCGGAATATCGTGGCAATTTATGCACAGCTGAATGACTTTATATCTTCCTATTCAACTGGCAGAGGTAGGGTCTTTTGCACAATAGATTTCCTCATTGAGATCCAGCACAGCAGAGCAGGACAAAAATACCCAGTAAGATAGTGGTTCTCAACCTTTTCTTTACCACGGACCCCCTTTAAATACCTTTTGTGGCTACAGACCATGGCGACGGACTCCCCCAAGACTTAACTCAAGATATAATAATAATAATAATAATAATAATAATAATAATAATAATAATAATAATAATAATAATAATAATAATAATAATAATAATAATACAGTTGGAAGGGACCTTGGAGGTCATCGAGCCAAACCCTCTGCATTTCAGACAAATGGCTGTCCAGTCTCTTCTTAAAAACTTCCAGTGTTGGAGCATTCACCGCTTCTGGAGGCAGGTTGTTCCACTGGTTAATTGTTCTCACTGTCAGGAAGTTTCTCCTTAGTTCTAAGTAGCTTCTCTCCTTGATCAGTTTCCACCCATTGCTTCTCATCCTGCCTCCAGGCGCCTTGGAGAATAGCTTGACTCCCTCTTCTTTGTGGCAGCCCCTGAGATATTGGAACACTGCTATCATGTCCCCCCTCGTCCTTCTCTTCGTTAAACTAGACATACCCAATTCCAGCAACCGTTCCTTATATGTTTTAGCCTCCAGTCCCCTAATCATCTTTGTTGCTCTTCTCTGTACTCTTTCTAGAGTCTCAGCATCTTTTTTACATCGTAGTGACCAAAACTGGATGCAGTTTTGGTCACTACTATTCCAAGTGTCCATAGTGTCCATAGTGTGACCTTGGTAAGGTCACACTATTCCAAGTGTGGCCTTACCAAGGCATTGTACAGTGGTATTAACACTTCACGTGATCTTGATTCTATCCCTCTGTTAATGCAGGCCAGCACTGTGTTGGCTTTTTTGGCAGCTGCAGCACACTGCTGGCTCATAGTTAAGTGATTGTCCACTAGGACTCCGAGATCTCTCTCACAGTTACTACTATTGAGCAAGGTACCCCCTATACTATACCTGTACATTTGGTTTTTCTTGCGTAAATGTAGAACCTTACTTTTTTCACCATTGAATTTCATTTTATTAGATAGCACCCAGTGTTCAAGTCTGTCCAGATCCTCCTGTATCTTAAGCCTGTCTTCTGGAGTGTTGGCTATTCCTGCCAGCTTGGTGTCATCCGCAAATTTGATGAGTTCCCCATCTATCCCCTCGTCCAAATCATTGATGAAGATGTTGAAGAGCACTGGGCCTAGAACAGAGCCCTGGGGCACCCCACTACAAACTTCCCTCTATGTAGATGCGGTTCCATTGAGGACCACACGCTGAGTACGGCCTGTCAGCCAGCTACGAATCCATCTGGTGGTGATGCTTTCTAACCCACATTTTTCTATCTTATCAAGTAGTAGGTTGTGATCTACTTTATCAAATGCCTTACTGAAGTCCAAGTAAATTATATCCACAGCATTCCTCTGATCCACTAATTTTGTCACTTGTCAAAGAATTTAAATCATAACATTTCTTCAAGCCTTCATGGACCCCTTGTGATGACATCAAGACCCCCCAGGGGTCTGGGGACCACAGGTTGAGAACCACTGCAGTAAGATGTACTATGTGCTTCAGTCCTGCTGTTTCTCACCCTTCTTGAAAAGGCTTTTGTTTTTCTATTTTATTTCCAGATTACTTGGGAATCTATTTCAAAGTCCCTTCCGGGACTTTCAAAGTTCTCTTTGGTGATACTTTGGAGTTTCATTGTTGGAAGTACAAGACTGCAAGTTCTGATGTAGTTGTTTTCTATTACACATATTTCCAAAGTGTGATGTCTTCCTGTCTGCCCACCTTTCTGAACCCCTCCAGAGGAGAAGTTCTCTTATGACACCTTTCCCTGGAATTTTATGAACCTCTGGGAAGCCAGGAAGAGATGACTGTCCAGATTTTCACAAGACGTTCACACATATCCCCTTGTAATAAAATGGCCCTTTTACACAACTCTCTTAAACTAGCCAAGGGAGAGAGAGAGAGCTAGCTTAAGAAAAATTAACTTTCACCGATCAGACTTGCTATACAATGATCTGTTATACAAACAGGCATGAAATGATTAAGTAACTCTGCCCACAATTGTAGGGATTCCCAATCACTAATCAGTTTCTCTTTCCGTCTGCATGTCATCTCCAGGAAAGACTAAAGAGCAAGAATGTCTGGGATTTAATAGAAACAAAGGAATTTCCTAACCTGAGTGGGGGGGGCATGCTTTGTGGCACCTACCATCTTCAAATAGTATGACTAGAAAATACAGGATTTAGTAGAGATTTAGACTTCTTTCATGATATATGGACAACATCCACCTCAGCTTTCTCAAGACATTGTTCCCTAATTTATAATATGTCCTAAGGAATGCCAAGGATTTTTTTTTTTTAGATAGACAGACAGGTAGTACTCTTCAGTATTTTTTTCCCATTCAAATGTGTCTGATTTTCAGACACTGCTTGAATAAATTTCTGCAGTGTTCTTAGTATACATTAGTTTATACATTAGTTTACTAGTAAATACATTATTTATATGAGGGGAGATCCACTATTTTTTAAAAAAAGGTATTACATTTTTTTGGTATATATTTTATTAATTTTTGTAGGGTTAGGGTTAAGGTTAGGGTTAGAGTTAGGATTAGGGTTGAGTTTTTTTTTAAATAACATTCTTAATATTTAGCAAACAGCATATTGTCTGGGTTCATGTATTTAAAAAACAATAAGTATGAGTTAATTTCTATATTATCATAATCAATATGTTAGTTAATCACTCAATAGTCTTTTTCTTACTAGTATATATTCAATGTTACATAGTACATATCATGTTCCTTTCTCTCTAACTCGCTTTTCTAGCCATTGGTAAAAATTGTCCCATGTTCTAAAGTACACTGAGTCTTCTTTCTCTTTTATCTTTAATGTCAATCTGTCCATTTCTGCACAGTCTAACATTTTCTTAATTAGTTCTTCTTCTTTTGGTAAGTTTTCATTTTTCCAATATTGGGCAAATACAATTCTTGTTGCAGTTAATACATGTAAAATTAAGTATATACAATCCATCTCATAGTTTCCTCCTATTATGCCTAAGAGAAACAGTTCTGGCTTGAAATCTATACATTTTTTGTGTCATTTTTTCCAACCATATGTGTATTTTTGACCAAAATCTTTACATATTACATTTTTGCTCAAAGTTCAAGAACTATAATTTTCCCTTTTAACAATTATTCAAACTTTTCTCAGATTAGTAAACATGCTCATTCAAAATGTATCTGATTTTAAGTTTGGAGAAGGTGGATGCAATCACATTTCAGTTTGGGGACATAAAGTGCCATTTTCTATCATCCTTCATTTTTTATTCCTGAACCTGGGTAGGGTTTTAGATGAAAGAATTGAAGAATTAAAATAAACATCTTAATTATCCTCTGCTTAGTTGCCTTTCTCTCTGCATCCATTTGCTAAGAATATAGATGTAAAGACAAACAGAAGAGAGGGGATATTAAGTTTACTATGATCACTTTTTTGATCAATGATTGATAAATTGGAGCCTCACAACTTTAAAATGGTTGAGAAGTACTTTCATCAAAGGGGGGGGATTCATTTTGGAGGCCGATATATGGAATGTGTGAATGACCTTGGGGAATGAAGGGAAATGATGCTACCTAGGAAACAATCAAACAAGAGAGGCAAGAACCCTCCAGTGGCTTAACATTCAGAGAAACAAACTTAGGAAGGATCCACTCTCATGAATCAAGCAGATAAAAGTGGTGGTGGGAAGTTTATATTTTCAGACTTGAAAGATTCTGATAATGTAGCCTTACAATAAAGTAGAATTAGTTCATCTAGTTCTTTACTGTTTGGTTTACCTTGCAGGACTGATATGAATCTTCCTTAAATGACTATTTTCAGATCCAATCATTTTAAACAGGTATTTCAGCACTTGTGACATATGCCAGAATGAGGTAATATTCACAACTTGGGGAAATCAGGATTTTCTCTCTCTCTCTCTCTCTCTCTCTCTCTCTCTCTCTCTCTCTCTCTCTCTCTCTCTCTCTCTCTCTCTCTCTCTCTCTCTCTCTCTCTCTCTCTCTCTCTCTCTCTCTCTCTCTCTCTCTCTCTCTATCTATCTATCTATCTATCTATCTATCTATCTATCTATCTATCTATCTATCTATCTATCTATCTATCTATCT
>NW_015393327.1:7650-10816 GCF_001527695.2 Protobothrops mucrosquamatus | reverse complement strand
TCTCTCTCTCTCTCTCTCCCTCCCTCCCTCCCTCCCTCCCTCAAAAACCACAACTTAACAATTCTCTATCTATCTATCTATCTATCTATCTATCTATCTATCTATCTATCTATCTATCTATCTATCTATCTATCTATCTATCTATCTATCTATCTATCTATCTATCTATCTATCTATCTCACACACACACTCACACACAACACAGAGAGAGAGAGAGAGAGAGAAAAACACTGTTTCCAGATTGTACTGTAATAGCATATCTTATATTTCTAGTTATATTAAATAAGAATGATGACATGAATTATTGAAAATGTCAAAACAATGTCAAGATGATTTTGATATTTGATGAGAATGTTTTGTATCAAATGTTAAAAATTACAGTTTGTTACTGAATTTCAAAGTTTACTTTCTCTGTCATAAAGGTAATAATAATATTAATAATAATGGTCTAAACATCTGACTGACTGTGCAACAATGAACCATAGGTAATGCAAGATAAGAATGAAGCCTGGAAGCCACAGAGACAATCTATGTGTCCCATGAATCAGAGTTTGCACTCAGTGCATTGTAAAAAACAACATCACCACCAAAAATTAAAATATATGGGGAAAAAAGCCCAAGACAGATACCAGTAGTTAAATTGCAGCATAAGACAATAGCCTTTAGTTTTTATCTAAATTAGATGTGTCTAACTCATAGTTGGTATGCAGCCCTGGATAGCTAGTAATGCAGCCCCACAAAATGATAAACTTTTAACATCATTCTATTATAAAACAATACTATATATTTTTGTTTGTTTATTTAAAGAATTTATATGGCTGCCCAGTCACTCTCAGTGACTCTGGGTGGCTTACAAAAAATAAAAACCCAACATACAAACAGTAAACACAATATACACAGCACAAGACAATCCCTCTTCTTCAATGCAGCCCAGACAAGCCAAAGGACTGGACACCCAGGATTTAAATATTTGAGAAACAATAAGAAGTATAAAGAGACTATGTAGACCAGGGGTGTCAAACTCGCAACGTCACATATCGTGACTTTTTTTCCATTGCTGGCAATGGGGTGACCGCGGTTTCAGCATGACGCATCCGGCCCATGGGCTGGCAGTTTGACACCCCTAATGTAGACTATCATATAAACATCTTTTGAGGAACATTTGAGAAAGAATACCTCACGACTGAGAGGCCCTCCTTTTTATAAGTTTGATCTTAGATGGTGTGGACGTCATCAGGATTTATTCTGCCATGGAGTTGTTAATATGCATATGGACACGGAAGACTAGCCCCCCAAAAAAAACCTGACAGAAAACTGTTGCAGAATCATCTTTTTCCAAACTGTTCCATTCTGTTCCTGGTCCCTGAATAGTCTTTCTAGTTTCCTCTTTCTCTCACTCTAGCCAGTTTCCAATAGACAACTAGCAACTTTTGCTCACTGATTATATCCGGTCTACAATGCAGCTTGGGGGGGGGGACTCTGCAGTTGTTCAGCTAGTAACATGTCTATGAAGTGAATCTGGCTTTCCTATTGACTTTGCTTGTCAGAAGGTTGCAAAAGGTGATCACATGACCCCAGGACACTGCAACGGTCATAAATATGAGTCAATTGCTAAGCGTCTGAATTTTGATCACACGACTGTGGGGATGCTGCAACAGTCGTAAGTGTGAAAACTGGCTTTAACTTCAAACGGTCACTAAATGAACTGTTGTAAATCGAGAACTACCTGTAAAAAGGTTCCTTCCCTAAAATACTTATTTTTCTCTGGAACTGTCAAGTCTCCCCTGGGCATCCCCATCCCTGCCTGCTATTTCTCAGCGCTCCCTTGTCTTTCTGCCATCTGTAGTTTCCCATTAATTGACTTTGTTGTTGTAAGAAACAATTTGGAAGAACAGACTGCAACAATTCCACCTTGAATAAGCCGCCTTCAAAAAACCTGGACAAATGCCACAGGAAAAACAGGCACTGGGCATGTTCTTTGGTATGGTAAAGAACAAATTAAGAAAAGGCTTGCTGTACAGCTTTAGATAAGCTTGAAATGAAGATGCTTGGATGATAAATAATAAAAATGGTTGATAAGAAAGCAATTAGAATTAACAAAGAGGCTGCTAATCACTTACCCACCAATAAAACAGAAGAGAGCAAAAAGGAACGATGATTTCCCATGAGGAGAATTTTAAAACATATTATACTAGAACTGAGATTCATAATAAGTAGCTATTCTCCCCTGGGCATGGGGGAGAAGCATGCCCATAACATGTTCCACTTATAATACAGCTGTGGAAACCTTTTAAGACTGGATGGATCAGCCTGGGAATTGAGTTTAGCTATAAGGGGAAAACCCAAATGTGCTTTTTCAAAAGGCAACTGGACTTTCTTTGTTTTTCCTTGAAGCCGTTTCGCTTCTCATCCAAGAAGCTTCTTGGATGAGAAGCGAAACATCTTCAAGGAAAAACAAAGAAAGTCCAGTTGCCTTTTGAAAAAGCATCTTTGGGACAACCATGACCTGGATGACCGAGAATCTTCATAGATATATAAGGTGAAAAGTTCAGCATTTCCCCCCCCCCATTTTTGCTCCCCACCTTGTATAATAATAATAATAATAATAATAATAATAATAATAATAATAATAATAATAATAATAATAATAATAATAATAATAATAATAATAATAATAATAACAACAACAACAATAATAATAATAAAGTTGGAAGGGACCTCGGAGGTCATCTAGTCCAACCTCCTGCTGAGGCAGGAAACCCTATACCATTTTGGACAAATGGCTGTCCAGTTTCTTCTTAAAAACTTCCAGTATTGGCGCATTCACCGCTTCTGGAGGCAGGTTGTTCCACTGGTTAATTGTTCTAACTGTCAGGAAGTTTCTCCTTAGTTCTAGGTTGCTTCTCTCTTTGGTTAGTTTCCACCCATTGCTTCTTGTCCTGCCTTCAGGCGCTTTGGAGAATTGCCTGACTCCCTCTTCTTTGTGGCAGCCCCTGAGATATTGGAACACTGCTATCATGTCCCCCCTCGTCCTTCTCTTCATTAAACTAGACATACCCAATTCCAGCAACCGTTCCTTATATGTTTTAGCCTCCAGTCCCCTAATCATCTTTGTTGCTCTTCTCTGTACTCTTTCTAGAGTCTCAACATCTTTTTTACATCGTGG
>NW_015393327.1:0-7457 GCF_001527695.2 Protobothrops mucrosquamatus | reverse complement strand
TACTATACCCGTACATTTGGTTTTTCTTGCCTAAATGTAGAACCTTACTTTTTTCACCATTGAATTTCATTTTGTTAGATAGCGCCCAGTGTTCAAGTCTGTCCAGATCCTCCTGTATCCTAAGCCTGTCTTCTGGAGTGTTGGCTATTCCTGCCAGCTTGGTGTCGTCTGCAAATTTGATGAGTTCCCCATCTATCCCGTCATCCAGATCGTTGATAAAGATGTTGAAGAGCACTGGGCCCAGAACAGAGCCCTAGGGCACCCCACTACACACTTCCCTCCATGTAGATGCGGTTCTATTGAGGACCACATGCTGAGTACGGCTTGTATTCCAATAACTTGTGGTTCAAGATGGGAAAAATTGGCTTCGACTGAAGGACATTGCAGGTAAAAGGTCTGCAATCTTGTACATCTACAAGGAAGCATCATAGAAATAGAATGACCAACTACTTTGTGGCTCCAAATGAGTCGCTCCCTTGTACCCTCTTAGCATTAGCCAGAGTCTTGCAGAAAACAGATGTAAGAAATAAACATTTGGATCAAGCATTAAACAAATCTGTAGATGTGGTCCTTCACTAGCTGAAAGAGAAGAGGTTCCTCTAGGGGAATAAAGAGATATTCCAGCTTGGGTTGGTTTGTAGGAATAAACCTCTAGGGTCAAACCCTTATGTCTATATCTGCCATTCCCAAGGGAAGACAGACAGTCTGGCGAGATTCCTGTAGTATAAGTGATCAACAATAAAGATAATATTGGGCCTATTCACTGAATGGTTCTGATTTCATGTGCTTGATAGCAGGGTTGGTAGATGTCCTCAGAATCTTTTGGTTTATCCATGTGTCCTCTACTGACAAGATCATCAGACACTATTATGTGATGATGCACTAAGAGACAGTATTGCTTTTCTTCCCAGATGTTCTGTTGTCCTCAGCTTGTACCACCAAAATTGACTTACATGTTCACAATTTTCTGTGACATTCTCACTGTAGGCATCTTCTGTGAAGGTGCCACAAATCATATATCTTACTGCCAGCTTCATCATCATCACCATCTCCTTTCCTTGTTTCATCTTCTATCTCAGGTTTCTTCACAACCATCAATCACACTGATCCAGAATCATTTTCCCTTTTTCACCCAGGTTCTTCTTGATCTCCTTTCTCTTTTTTTTCTGTCTAAATTAACTCAAAGGAGAATGATGAAATGTTTTTAGTACCCCACCTCAAATAACTTTAGTCTCTAGTCTAAAACAACAAAAATCACCACCATGCCCCCCCACTCCTGTCGACAAGACAATGGCAAAACAGCATTAGCACCACATGATATGGTGCAGAAGAGATGTGGGAAACTTATAAGACTTCTGCAAATTACACTAATACAAAGAAACACACACCTAGAAACTTGCTAGCTGTTTCGCACATGGGGAACAGCTGCAAGGAATTGCAAAGAAGCAAAATCCTACTCCTAATCCATTTCAGCCGCCTTTTAAGGTAATATAAGCAGGATGGTGTACATTTTATTTATTTAAATTTATTTATTTTTATCCCACCTTTTTATTTTTATAAATAACTCAAGGTGGTACACATACCTAATATTCCTTCCTTCTCCTATATCCCCCACAACAACAACCCTGTGGAGTGAGTTGGGCTGAGAGAGAGTGACTGGCCCAAAATCATCCAGCTCATTTTCATGCCTAAAGTAGGACTAGAACTCACAGTCTCCTGGTTTCCAGCCTGGTTTCTTAACCATTAGATTGGTCAAATGCCAACAATCCTATTGGTTGCTTCGTGGGGACTTGTAGAGCACCAAGCCAACGTTTTGTGTTAAAGATTTGTGAACAGAATGCTACATCAGCTTAAGCTGTGGAGCTCAGGGGGGGGGGCAGCCAATATTCCCACCAACAGGAAAATACTGATGGTTGCCTGCGAGCTCTGCAAAGTTTCAGCACTGCAAACAAAAAGACTCCTTTTTCTTTCTCTCTCTCTCTCTCTCTTTTTTTTATTATGGATACACCACAAGCAAGGCAGAAATAAATCAACCCGGCTGTCAAAGAAATGATGGAGTGAGAACACAGGGATCCAGAAATTATTCTGGAGTGATGCAATGAGTCCATACGGAAATGTATAAAATCTTGAGTGAATGTTACATACTGCAGGGTAGGTATCCATTCTAACTACAAGTATGCCAAAATGATGAAATGTGTGTTGCGCTGCAAGCAATATGCGTTTGTCCTTGTATCACAAAGTCGCCCACAAGTAGGTAAAGGGCAGAGTTTCCATCGCAATACTTGTTTCATAATTGCCACTGGCATCCATGCTGTAGTGTTATGTTGCTTTGGATGGGAGGTTTCCCCTCTATCAGGTGGCTGTCATGTAAAGAAAACCAATCTTTTTAGCAGCACTCACTGTGACCTTGGAATTATTTCCAATGCCAACTTTGCTCAAGTTTGAAACCTTCTGCGGAACATATTCTAACATGGAACTAGGAGGGCATAACATGTTTGTATAATGATCATAGTAATTACAAGTCTCCTTAAAGTGTGATCAGATTGATCATTCCCATCCTGCTCCCTTTTTCTAGTTATGTCATGGCTTATTATTTATAAGAAGAAGACGAAGAGCGCAGTGGTTAGAATGCAATATTGCAGGCTGACTATGCCCACAGCCTGGAGTTTGATCCTAATGATCTCAAGGTTGACTGAGCCTTCCATCCTTCCAAGGTCGGTAAAATGAGGATCCAGATTGTTGGGGGCAATATGCTGACTCTTGCCTCCAACTGCTTAGAGGGGGCTATAATGCACTATGAAGCAGGCTGTAAGTCTAAGTTCTATTGCTATTACTATATATGTTTATTTTTAAAGGGTTATAAGCTGCTCCCTTCAAAGCCAACTCTGGAATATACATTTCCCATTTTTGTCATTCAAAGTAAAATGAACCATTCATTTAAGGAGATAAACAATAACCCAGTCGATGGCCTCCAAAATAGTAATGCTGATTATGATAAAAATAATGATATTGTATTAGATTCACAAGCCAATCAGAGAAGACTCCAGGCAGTGTAAGAGTCAAAAATATCATTAAATATTTACACATACAAAACCATATATAGTATGCAGGGAATACAAATGCAAGTGAAGTTCCAATACCCATTATCCACCAGTTGGTTCATCAATTCATCTGGCTTCTAGTTTCTTTCAAAAGCCAAGCTTTTGAGCTTTTCTGAGCCAGAGGAAGCCTCCTTTAAGAGAAAATGACATAACTCTCCAGTCCTTTGGCTAAGTAAAACAGACTTTCTAAAAATACCAATAGCAATAGAAATAACATTTAGGCTTATATACCACCCCATAGCACTTTACAGCACTCTCTGGGAGGTTTACAATGTAGAAGCTTTATTTGCACATTGCCCCCAACAATCTGGGTCCTCATTTTACCGACCTCAGAAGGATGGAAGGCTGAGTCAACCCTGAGCCCATTAGGTTCAAATTTCAGGTAGAGTTTGCTTGCAATACTCAGCTATCAAAAGCCAGGAGAAAAGGCAATATTTAACAGCTTTGCTTCCCCAATCAGACAGCAATGCAATGACCTTCACAACCATTTATTTATGGGTGCAAAACTTTAAAAATATACAAATGTGGGAGTCAGAATGGAACACAAGAAGCTTGTTTTCTTGGTTGTTATCTAGTGGCCATCCAGATTCTTGCAGACCGGTATGGCATGTGTACTTAAATCTACAGCATAGTAGATGTAGGGTAGGGGATTTTTAAAAATACATTTCTGTTAACTGAAATCTAGGCTTGAAAAGTGTTTAAGTATGTTTGAAAGGCTGAGACAAATCAAGGATAAACTGTGGCCATTCAGAGAAGGTAAACTATAGAAAAAAGATATAACTGAATTTCTGCAGAACTGCAGTGAGATTTAATGCTGCAGTGATATTATTATATAGCAATAGCACTTAGACTTATATACTGCTTATAGTGCTTTAAGTGGTTTTATGGAGTCAACCTATTTCCCTCAACAATCTGGGTCCTTGTTTTACCGACCTTGGAAGGATGGAAAGTTGAGTCAATCTTGAGCCTGTCAGGATTGAACTCCTGGCAGTCGGCAGAATTAGTCTGCAATACTGCATTCTAACCACTGCACCACCACACAGTTTCTATACAGAGACAGAAAGACTCTGAAATGGAGGCTGCCCACAGTGGTGGAATCGTTGGTAAAGATGACAGAATTTGCAAAGATGGTTTCATTAGAGAAAAAGCAATAATTACATGTGTTAGTGCCTGGAACCCTTTTATGGTCTTTTTGTTGAAAATGGAAGAAAATTAAGCTAGTGATTTATGGGTTTGATGATTAGGAAAGATAGAATATGGAAGAAAGGAGCCAAAATGTAACATTAGAGAGGGAGAATAACATATAAATGCATTTATATCTGCTATAAAGAAGATCAGAATCCACTCCTTTGTATCTTTCTTTTCTTTTTCTGTCTCTTCTTTCTTATTCACTTGTCACTTTTCTTTTAATTTCTATAGCTTTTATTTTGTAAACATTTATTCAATAAAAATTAATTTTAAAATACCTTTAATGCTTAGAAGAGGTTTATATTAGTTCAGACAAAAGAACTCAGTGCACCTTCTGTTCTTTCAACTATCAATGGATGCCTCTGGGCAGTTTCCTCTATCACACCTGACAGTCGGCTAGCTAAGTGTAGTTCGCAGACTCTACTCACTCCTTCAGTTCATTTGTGCTCACTGCCTACTCAAACAAATGCTTGAATACACCATTAGTAGCACCAGAATATGTTATATCATTAGAGCAAGACATATCCACATGCATGGCCTGAAGTGCATGAGTCTGCTTGTGGAATGCCCACAGAAGAGGTAAAACATATCAGGATGATATGTGTAATCACTTCTTTTTTACATTTGTTGTGATGCATATGAAAAGGATTGGAGCCTCATTAGTGAGGGCACGGGTGCCATCCTTGAACCCCACCCACTTTATGGATCCCTTGTCTCCAATGTCTGCAGCCAGATGACCCTTCTTTACTGTATCTAAGGGTGGAGCCAGACCCTGAATTGTAGAAATTAGCAGATGATGCCAATTTCCAGACTGTTTGTATATCAAATATTATACCATTTAAAGACACAAGAGTTATTATCTTTTCTGGTCAGTTGGCAACCTTAAGAAGAACTACACCATGGGTGTCAAACTCGCCACATCACGTGACGTGTTGTGATGTATCGCAGCTTTTTTTTGCATTGCCGGAGCTAGGTGGGGGCAGCCTCCGCATGATGCAACTGGCCGGCAGTTTGACACCCCTGAACTACACTATAAACTTATACAGGTAGACCTCATTTACCAACTAATTCATGCAGCAACTTTTCAAAGATCTCTCTCTCTCTCTCTCTCTCTCTCTCTCTCTCTCTCTCTCTCTCTCTCTCTCTCTCTCTCTCTCTCTCTCTCTCTCTATTATGTGTTAATTCCCCACCCCTTGCAGAGCAGAGAGATTTCTTTAACAATCTCTCCTGTGCCTGATCCATTTTTTCTCCACCTCCTCCACAGAGCACAGAGATTGGAGAAAAATGGATTGCAAGAGAGTAAGCAGGTATAAAATGGGGAATAAACATTAAAAAGGAATGCACTAGTGCCAGCTATTTGTCTGGGCACATCTCAGCCCTGAGCACGCTAGGCAAACAGTCAGCACTAGTGTAATTCTTTTTATATGTATTCCTTATTGTGTGACTGCTTGCCCTCTTATAATCCTTTCCTCTCCAATTAATGTAAATACAAATATTATTTCCCTTCTTGCTAATAATCCCAGCGCCAGATTAAGTATTCCAAAGAGTGAGGGACTAGGAAAAAAAGGAAACTAAAATAAAATTGGAAGGACAATTGTGGCCACACGATTTTCCACTTAGCAATTGCATCACTTAGCAACTGAATTGTTGGTCTCAATTTTGATTGCTAAACAAGGACTATCTGTACTCTAGTGTTACAGTGACCTATCTACTGAATATTCACTACGATAATTAAAAAAATTTCATCAGACACACAGTCCACTTGTGACTCAACTCAGAATCAGAAGAATTACCAGATCTGGGCTGCAGAATTTGGACAACCATTAGATGGCAACCAAAAGATAGTGAAAATGCTAATTCTTTTTGCTAACTGTTGGTTACCTGGATTTTTACAATCCAGATCTGGTAGTTTTAGACTTAGTCACATTTTCTTTTACAAGAGATCTATATAAAATTTGCTCATCAGATAGTGGAAAGTTTTGGACAACAGGTGTGTTAACCATGAATTTCAAAACTTGGTCCAAAACTAGGCTGAAATTTTGTACCTGTTTTCTATATTTTTTTCCACCAAATGTGGTTTTATATACCCAGCGCTTAAGAGTTACACATGTTTCAGTTTTAGCTTCAGATGTATGTTGTTTAATCATTCAAATGTGCACCAATGTGTGCACATTGTGTATTATTTTATTCCACCAAGCTTGAAATGTGTATCTCCTTCACTTCCAAAGTGAGTAACTGACATGGACGTTATAAAGAACTATCAAACCATTCAAACTAGCATAATTCTACCAACCACAAACCAGCATCAACATTTTATACTGGTTTTGAACCATTTTGTCTACATAGCCTGGAACCTCTATCCCCAGAGATAAATAGGTACAGGCGTTTCAAATCAGGATTCATCAAAAAATACAATTTTGCAATATTCAACCTGAACCTGCAGCAGTGTGGTATCAATTTGATACCATTCTTTTTCATCAAGCCTGAATTTTGTATTTTTTCCCTACCTCACCAAATGAAGTGCAGCTCCAGACAACCAGTGATTGGTGATTGGAGACCTTCCCTGCTTTTGAAAATCTTGTCGCCCTCACAACATTATGGCACAACAATACGACATGACTATCTGTCAATGAATTATGTAGATTGGAGGATATGTAAATTGCAGAGACTCAAACACCTACAGCACCAATGTTGATCACAGGATTTAGCTCACCCTTATAACTAAAACATAAAGAAAAGTCCAACACCACTCATTTCCAATATGGATAACCTCATAAAACATCATACCTGCTAATAATTCTACTGATACTGCTTTTTTTTTTTTTCTCTTTTGACGTCACATATAAAATTCTGTAAGTGAAAAGATATTTGAGCTGGAACATTGAAAATGCATGAAAAGATTGATCACCACTGCATGTTCTTAAATATTTGAAGACCAAAAAAAGCTACAGGGGAAAAAGACCAGGGACACAAAGGAGAAGACTGGTGAGTGGCAATGCCAACTTTCCATTGTGTTACTGCAAACCATACTGTGATGTGTTTGGTTTTTATTTGCCTCTGTGGGACAGAGTCCTCCTCATTCTATTGCCATATCAGCAATGGCAGCTAACTTATTTTTTTTAAAAAAAACTGACACTGAAGTGATGTTTTCAATATTCCCCCAACACT
>NW_015393326.1:12445-14841 GCF_001527695.2 Protobothrops mucrosquamatus | reverse complement strand
CAGAGGTCTGGTCGCAGAGTCTGGGCTGCAGAGCGAATACATCGAGAAGCGAGGGAGTTGTCGGGACAGTTCAAAAACATGGAACTGCGTGCTGGGAAAGCATGAAACAAAATAATCAAGGTGGGCTTAACAAATGCGCGTGTAATCCTTCGCCTTCCTTCAGGGGAAGGCCATCTCAGCAAACCATGGCTCTTTCTTTGAGGATGCCCTGATCCTGACATTCATTTCACATTCACAGAAAGCCAAGGATCACCTCGATTCTATTTTCTCTTTGTTTTTGGCTGTTCTGTCCCTCTTTGTGTTATTATGTAAAACAGTGGTTCTCAACCTTTTTAATGCCGCGACCCCAACCGGTCGTAAGTCAAGGACTAAGCCGGTCGTAAGTCAAGGACTAAACCGGTCGTAAGTCAAGGACTAAACCGGTCGTACGTTGAGGACTAAACCAGTCGTAAGTCGAGGACTAAACCGGTCGTAAATCGAGGACTACCCAACCGGTTGTAAGTCGAGGACTTTCCCTGCCTGGGAGCGCCGCGCATGCGTGGTTCCGCCCCCTGCGCCGGCCGAGGCGTAGCTGGCAAGCAGCAGAGACGGAGCAGGCCGACCACCAGCTGGCCCAGCCCAAGGGAGGTAAGGCACCCGCCGGAAAAGGGGGAAAAAATGGCGGACAAAAAAAATGGACAAAAAAATGGCGGATAGCCTTGCTTGGCGACCCCCATGAAATGGTCGATCGACCCCAAATGGGGTCCCGACCCACAGGTTGAGAACCACTGATGTAAAATGTCTCTCATGTGCCCGCTGCCACAGAGAGCTTAAGGATGCAATCAAGTCATTTTCTGGAATATATGGTGTCACTGGGACTATGAGCCCTTCTTTAAAAGTGTCTGGATCTCGTGAGTGATGCTTAAAAGAACAAGGGATGTACACATTCAAGGCCCAAGCACAGCTAGACATTTCCAGATGCAAATGAGGGAATGTAGTTTCATGACTTCTGCAGCTCCTTATCTGCCTTCTCTTCCAGCTGCCTAAGAATGAGGAGTTATTCCAACTCCTACAAATTCCCCAATATTCTGCATGCCTCGTTCTTCCTGCTACTGCCAAGACTGGGCTAAAAAATAAATGCACACACGTGTAAATGGAAAAACGAAAACACTTTATGCCTCTGCATGGAAGGCTGTTAAGTGCAAATTAGGTTTTCATTGAAGGACAGGATTTGAAAAGAAACTATTGTTTTCACTGTGAGAGGGCTTTTAAATGTACTTACCTGGATTTTCCAGAATTCAAAATTTTTTTTGGGAAATGGCAGATGGGGAAGAGAAAGGAAAATGTGTTGAGCAGCCTCAACTGAAGTAGACTGTGAGTTTTAGTCCAGCCTTAGGCACAAAGTCAGCTCTGGCACCATGGGCCAGTCACTTTCTTTCAGCCCTAGGAAGGAGGCAATGGCAAAAACCTTGCCATTCTGAAAAACCTTGCCGAGAAAACTGCAGGGACCTATCCAAGCAGTCTCTGAGTGTCAGACATGATTGAACAAAAGGGGAAAAAAATCTATAAACCGATATACAGCATTTGTTCCTTCAAAATATTTTTTTTTTAAAAACTTGCTGAATGCAAAATGCTGGCACTTACTCAAAAACCTGCCTGAGGGCTTAGAAATTATCATATTTCTCTATGCGTTCGGGCTGTCCCGTCTTCTCCCACATAATTCAGGGTCCCTGTTCCTCCAATAAAGCCCAACAGCAAAAACAGCTCAGCCCTTCAAAAGGGGTTGGGAAGAGGCAGTTTATGGGAAACCTGCCAAGCCCTCACTCACCTCTTCTTGTATCCCACCAGGGCTTTGATGTTCAGCTCCACCGGGACATCTTTCGGCGGAGAGAGCAGGACTTTTATGTTGCTCGAGAGATTCTGAAGAGTGGGGTGGATCACGTGGCTCTCGTTTTCAAAGATGCCTTCAGCGAAGATCAGCACCGCTCGGATAATTGTGTCTGAAGTGAAAACAAAGACATTTCTCTCTTGGTTGAGTTTTTAAGGGGTCTAACAGAGGTAGTCCTACACCTACGACCGCCGTGGAGTCTGCCCGTTACGTCCGCAGGTCCTGGCGGTTGTTAAGCAAGGTTAAAGAATACTGTTTTAAAATTTTTATTATTTTCAAGTATAACAAAATATAAACATAAAGTTGATGCATATAAATACAAAACATCAGTACACAAAAGAAAAAATGCTTTACGGGTGTTCCCGGCTGCCCCCTCTCTGCTTCCCCCTCTTTCACCTACCAAACCTTCCTCCCTCCTGACTCTCAACCACTCCACCTTCCTCCTTCCACTCCCTACTTCCCAACCTCTTTCTCAAGCACCAACCAGAAGCAGTTTGGGGTAACAGCCAGGATCATCCTCATAAATATA
>NW_015393326.1:0-11110 GCF_001527695.2 Protobothrops mucrosquamatus | reverse complement strand
CCCCCCCCCCCGGACTTCCCAGAGCTAAACCCAGGAATAATTACAAAATAATTTTAATCTATCCAAAGCTATCCATTCATACAATAAGGTTAAAGAATACTAAGATATTTATTCGATTTAAAAAATGCTCTCCAGGACGGCAGACAGGGCAGAAAAGAAGTCAAGATCATTGCCGCTGCCATCACCAAAAGCAATCAATCAGACCTGTCACTTGTAGCCTCAAGTTTACTATGAACATACAACACAGAATCATAGGGCTGGAAGGGACCTTAGAGATCTTCTAGTCCCACCCCTCTGCTCAAGGAAGGAAACCTTATACCATCCAGGTCAAATGGTTGTTCAGTCTGTTCTTGAAAACCTCCAGTGATGGAACACTCACAACTCCTGAAGGCAAGCCGTTCCATTGATTAATCCTTCTCATTGTCAGGAAATTCCACCTTAGTTCTAAGCTGGATCTCTTCTTGATGAACTTACACCCATTACTTCTTGTCCTGCGCTCAGATGCTTTGGAGAATAAGTCAATCCCCTCTTCTCTGTGACAGACTCTCAAGTCCTGGAAGTCTGCTATCGTGTCCCCCCTAATCCTTCTCTTCAATAGGCTAGCTAGACATATCAGTTCCCCAAACCGTTCTTCTTCATGTAATTTAGCCTCCAAACCCTTTATTATCTTTTGTTGCTCTTCTCTCCACACTTTCCAGGGTCTCAGACCCCATGGATCTGCTCAGGTTAATCTCCTGCCTTTAGATGCTGTCCCTTAAGTTTTAAGCGTCGACTATTAACCAGTGGAACAGCTTGCTTTCAGAAATCACGGCTGCTCCATCACTGGAGGTTTTTTTTAAGAAGAGACTAGACAGACACTTATCTGAAATGGTGTAGGTTCTCCTGCTTGAGCAGGGGGCTGGACTAGAAGACCTCCAAGGTCCCTTCCAGTTCTATTCTATTCTATTCCATTCCATTCCATTCCATTCCGTAGTCTAGTTCAGTCCAGTGTCCATTCTATTCTATTCCATTCCATTCCTTTCCACTCCATATTCTATTCTATTCTGTTCCGTTCCATTACATTACATTTTCTAGTCTAATCTAGTCTAGTCTAGTCCATTCCATTCTTCATACATGACAAGCCCATAATAGGTGTACTCCTCTGCCCCAGTGGGATGCTCAGATTCTTAAGATCAGTGAAAGAGGCAAATGCCCAAGTCAGATCGAAGAAGCATCTTCCTCAGGTGCTCCCAGCTAAGAAATTATACATACTGAGCCTGTACCAACAAACTTTGGCTGCTAATCTTGATTTACCATTGGATGTGGATATGCAGAGTTCTACATGAGCGGATTCAGTTTCCGATCCCAGATTGACGGACAACGCAGTCTGGAGCTGTGTGTTTGCCGGGATCACACCCCTTTGGCCATCCATTTCATTTACCTGAGTGTTCAGTTCCACCTGCTTTAAAACAACAGGTAGGCCTTATTCAAAACGTTGGAGAAAGTATAGAAATACATAAAATCAGGTCCTAACGGTCAAGACCGAGTCTGGATTTTCCATCTTTACATAAATTACCTTTGAATTTTCTTCATAGTTTCGTAGCTCAAGGATCAGGTTTTGCTTCTTCTGACTAAGCCCTCGAATCAGATCTTGCTCCACGCTGGTGTCCATCAGTCTTCCTTTCACCTCCTGACCCCCTGGCAGGTATCCTCGCACTGTGTGAAAACAAAGTCAAGAAACGTACTCATCTTCCTCTTGAAGTTCTTGATGGAGAAAAGTTGTCATTGCGCAACAGTGGTTCATAAATCAGGGAGAATAAATGTACCGTATTTAGTCCGGCCTAAACACAGGATAATAAAGGTTTGTAGGATAAACCTGTCCAATCCAAACCAACAAAAGGAAAAGGTTGGCTTTATGAGATTAAAAGGGCATCTCTACAGTTTGACTTCCAGCTTCTTATTCATCCTGCTGAAACGCCACAAAAACTCTACTAACGTACAATAAACAATCGTGCGCACCAACACACACAGAGCAACAGAAAGATCCCAATTAAAAGACAAAATCCAAATCAGTTATAGGTAGTCCTCAACTTACAATCACTCGCTTAGTTCGAAGTTACAACAGCGCTGAAAGAGTGACTGGTGACCATTTTTCACACTTAACGATTGTTGGGGTCGCCCCATGATCACACGATCGAAATTCAGACGCTTGGCATCTGGCATGTATTTATGACAAGGGCAGTGAGTCACCTAACAACTGGAGCAAGCAAGGTCGTAAAATGGGGTAAAACTCACTTGGTAAATGTCTCTCTTAGCAACATAGATTTTGGCTCAATTGTGGTCATAAGTCAAGGACTACCTGTACCCTCAACTTGGTAAGGTGTCTTATTTGAAACGCTTGCCAACTTCAGCACGTTGGGAGGGACAATATTATCTGAATTTAGATCTGAGTGAAATCATTTCTCTCTCTCTCTCTCTCTCTCTCTCTCTCTCTCTCTCTCTCTCTCTCACACACACACACACACACACACACACACACACCCCACATGCTGCTCTTAGCCAGGGCTTGAAAGATCCGGATTGTTCTTGGGGCAGCAGGGCATTTCTGCTTTAGTATAGCCACTAGCATTGTTCCCACTCCTTGTAAATGAAATAAGCCTTGAAATTGCAAAGGAATTTACCTTCACCGTCAACTGAGCAGCAGATCAGCTGTGTACTCCCATCCATCCTGTAATCTCCCTGCACAATTCCCGCAATGGAAGAAGCAAAGTTGTCCTTGAAAATGACTTCTCCGGTTCGATCGCTGCGTGCGTCGATCTGCAACGCAGACATTCCCCAGACAGCATTAAAAGTGGGAAAGACCACAGATCAATTTAAAAAAATAAAAATAAAAAAATATACATTTTCTGTAAAACGTCTCAGTCAACCCGAGATGTTAGAAATCCAGAACAACCCCTGGTTCAACAGCCTAATCTTTCTTTTGCTTTCTGTACATTTAGTTCCGTTGCAGTTACTCCACGATCTGCAGCGCACGCACCCTGAAAAGGGGCAAAACAATTTTCAAGAAAACAGCTAAACTAAACATTGCCTCTTCATATCTGCTCTAATACGGTCCACTGTTCTGGTGGCAGCCACTGATATATTCTGCAACGCCGGTAGAATTCTAAACCAGGCCAGCCGTTTAATCTTTAGGAAAGAAGCAGGGACGAAGGTTAAATATACAATCTTCTTTATACTTACCTTCCCGCTGGACCAGCCAGTTATCAATTCGCAGACGCCGTCGGAATTAATGTCAAAGGCACTGATGCACATCGCCTGATTTTTAGACTGGGGAGACAAATGGGAAGCAAGCAGGTCACTTCTTGGTATCATCACCATTACTGGTCCCTTTCGCGCGAAGTGCCTAGGGCAGCCAGCTTCTTCCAATCAATCCTATCAGCAATACAGGGGTCCCCAACCCCTGGTCCGTGGACCGGCACCGGGCCACAGCCTGCCAGAAACTGGGCCGCAAACAAGCAAAGCCCCGAACCGGTCCCTGGTGCCCAAAAGATTGTGGTCTGCTGCGTTAATACTTCTTGGTATTAACCCTAACATTTTCACACATCTAGTGGAGAGATACTGATGCAGGAAACTAATCAAGGTAAGACACTGTCCTGACTCTGGATTCAGTCTTAACTCTAAGCAAGGGTTCCTCTCCTTGTAAGAGTAACTATCCTACACAGTTGCAACAGGAATCAAGGACTTTGAACACTAGGAAAAATATGAAAAGGTGGCTATTATTTTCCCTGAATAGATGAAGTTTTTGCCTCAAAGTGATATATACCACTGGAGTTCGATCTTCAACTTGTTTATAGCTACCGGTTACGTATCGGTCAAGAATGCGAAATTCTCAACAAACCAAGTTTAGAATAGCAATAGCACTTAAGACTTAGATACCGCTTCACAGTGCTTTACAGCCCTCTCTAAGCGGTTTACAGAGTCAGCATATTGCCCCCACCTACAGCAGGACTATGGCTAGGGTGATTGAGCCTGAAGGTGAGGTCAAACATGTATGGAGTCATTGCATTCCCACAAGAGACCCAGGTCCAGCACACACACACACCCATGAATTCCAATGACCCTTATCTAGCACCAATTTAGCTTTGACCATTAATTGACCAGATTCTTGGGTATAGGTAGCATTAATAAGCCTTTCTGTAGGAGATGACCAGGCTGAGCCTGAGGTCAAACGCATCATCAGACACAAGAGCTCTCAGTCCAGCCTTCCTTGAATTCCACTGACTCTTATGTACCACCAATTTGTTTTGACCGTTAGCAGTTCAGATTTTTTGTACAATACAACCTATGTATTCGTTTGAACTGCCTGGACTCCTGATTTCCTGCGCTTGACCCTTGCAGTGCCTTGAAATCAGCGTTCAAAAGTGGTCATTTGAACCTGACAGGTCGGCACAACAGACTTAAAACCAAGCCAGCTAAAGAGTGTGGGGCTACATCTGCATGACATGCAACACCTGATTAATGTTAACTTTGAATAAGATGTTGTGACAGATGAACTAAAACATCCTTTCTAGCTCGCACGTTCTAGGTCCCTGCGTTTGTTTCCATCACCCCATCAGAACTGGACAGTGTCCAAACTGAATGGAAGAGGAGGAAGAGGGAGAAGATCGTCCATATTGTGGCAAAAAGAAGATGGCAACTATAACCACAGGATGAAAGCCCTGGATGCACATCAAAAGGCATCAAAATTCCACGCCTAGTGGCTGCCATCTGGACCTTTTTGACTTCCTCTGCAGACTCCCAGCGAAGTCAAACGTACATTTTTCAGTGCTGGATATTCCAGCTGTTCTGACGTCTCCAATTTGATCATACTAACTTTAATTCTCCAGTAGCGCGCGGCCTGGTTGTAAATGCCCACCGTGCCATTAGCCAGCGCATAGCCGAAGCGAGCGGGGCTCATCGCGGTTAGGGCCGTGACGATCTAGAAAAGGAAGAAAGGAAGGTTTAACAGCTTGTTGTTAAACTAAATAATGAAGCCAACTATTTCTACGGAATAAAAACTGCCTTCAGCTAAATCAGAGCAATACTGGCAGTTACAGTATTCGGGCCCATTAAATTTAGAGTGGTTTGGCATGATCCCAGTCTCAGTGATATTCACCTTCCCAGTACCCACACCTGCACCGAAGATTTGGCTGGTGCTGTATCCAGCTGTGATGCGGAAGGCTCCGAGAGGTTTTGTTGTGATTTATTTTATTTAATATTTTATTCACTTGACCTCATTCGCAAAACTTTACAAGGGCTCCAGATGTCATGATTTACATCTGTTATGCACCAAGGTTTC
Source organism: Protobothrops mucrosquamatus (assembly GCF_001527695.2). Taxonomy (NCBI): domain Eukaryota; kingdom Metazoa; phylum Chordata; class Lepidosauria; order Squamata; family Viperidae; genus Protobothrops; species Protobothrops mucrosquamatus. The sequence continues at coordinate 5,793 of NW_015393326.1, read as the reverse complement.
CCCACCACCACCACCACCACACTGCCTTCTTCCCTGTTTGTTCTTACTGTCAAAACTCCATGGAAAGAGGGGGATAGGTGGATGGAGAAGTAAGAATATTCCCTAATCATTTCTGTTAGCACTAAAAGCCCTTAGTCGGGAAGCAGCCGAAGTTTTTCTTCCACATTTCAAATTGGCTTGAAGTTGCCATGCTAAAACCAGGGCAACGGAGAGCAGCTGAGAAGGGGCAGCCCAGAAGAGGGGTAATTTCTTCGGGGCAAAGGTAAGCGTAGCCCACAACCCCCAAAATATTAAACTCTGTTTATTCTCCAACTTCTGGTCGCCAAGATGTTTTCGGTTGCAGATGCTAAGAATGCTGTTTGGCAAGAGATGGCAGGAGGGGGGGGGGCAGGACCCTGGGATGCTGCAACCGTCATAAATATGAGTCAGTTGCCAATTTTGATCACATGACTATGGGGAAGCTGCAACCGTCGTGTGAAAAACGGTCATAAGTCTTTTTTTCCCCCCAGTGCCGTTGTAACTTGGAACCGTCACTAAACGAAGCGTTGTAAATTGAGGATTACCTGTATTCTCTTTTGAATGAGCCTTAACAGACTGGAAAAGGCAACATCGCTGCACTCCAATGTATAATAATAATAAAAAAATTACTGCTACCATTATTATCTCTTTCTCCTAAATCTACTTTCCCACGTCTTTCATTTGGTATTGAATGAAATTATTTGATTCAGGTCTGATTTCCATTAACCTGTCAAAAAGGAGCTCAGCTACCAGGGGGAAAAAAAAGAGAACAGCAAAGCAGGCCTAGAGGAAAACTTTTGAATATGCTGAGTGATAAAATGCCGTTTTCATCTATTTGAAGACTGCTGCACGGTCAAAAAGATTCCAAAATGTCAGAACTTCTCCAATCGTTCTGTCTAAACTGAATCCCCACACCAAACTGAATAACCACACAAAGGTAATTTCTCCCCCCTTACCTCAGTCTCAGACATTTCCGCCACAATCTCATCTTCTTTAAAAACCCTAATATCAAAGTCCTCAGATCCAACAATAAGCTAATTTTGGGGGGGGAGAGAGAGAGAAAGAAAGAGAGAGAGAGAAACCATCAAGCATTTAACAGACCACATTTTATTTTCATTAATTTGCTCTTCCAGCTGCCAAAACAGGAGAAACCTTAACGTGATCTGGCTTGTTGATTTCTAGACATCCTGATGATTTATGGTCGGGAATGATAGCAGCTGAAGCCAAAAAAAATACATTTGAGAGCACCAGCACGGGAAGGCTGCCTAACACGGAGCTTCAATACAACACACTAAAATATATTATAGAAAATGCTGCAGGTAAGGTCAAGTTATCTCCTGATTAGGTGAACGGTCCGGTTTATGATGTAGGCAGGGAGCCAGGAAAAACTGTCTTGGCTGCCCTCTCCTTCAAGATCTCCTGATCTAGGATCTATTGCTGAAATAGATCCTAGATCAAACTTCAGCTTCAACCACTAAGCTGCACATCCCAAGAGCAAATATAACTCAGGGCAGTGTTTCTCAACCCTGGCAATTTAAAGATCCGTGGACTTCAAATTCTCAGAATTCCCTAGCCAGCATGCTAGCTGGGGAATTCGCGGAGATCAAGTCCACGCGTCTTGTGGTTGAGAAACACCGACTTAGGGCACGCAAAATACGGATTAAAAAGGACCGACTCCCCTCGCCCAGGGGCACACGAGAGCAGTACTTCGTCCTTACACGCATGACCCTCCTTCCTTCCAGCAAATCGTCTTGCATTCCTGCTTTGGGAGGAGGCTGGGCTGGGAAAGCCCTTAGGACATGTCATCCCAAGTAGCCAGACACGGGACGTACATGAAAGGGAAAGCGGAGAATTGGCTCCGAGTCTGAAAAGAAAGGAGGGATTTAATGCACGTGCTGCAACCAACGAAGCTGTGTGCTTGGACTGAACTTACGAGACCTTGTGGGTTCTTTTCCTAATGACTAGCGACTTGGGTATTTTCTTCCATTGAAAACATAAAAGCATTAGTCGAGATATTTTTCAAAAACTCATCTGCTCCAAGATGGGTGCCCGTCTTCAACCCCAAACCGTTCCCTCAGTACGGTAATCCCTCAAATGTCTAAAATGCAACAAGTGCAATACGAACTATAAGTAGTCCTCAACTTACGGTGTGTTTAGTGACCGTTCAAAGTTCCGACGGCACTGAGAAAGGTAACTTATGACCATTTTGCAGAGTTATGTCTTGTTGCAACAGCCACAAAGTCACGTGATCAAAATTTAGACGCTTGGCTCTTGACTCCTATGACGATTGCCGTATCCTGGCATCACATGATCACTTTTTGCGACCTTCTGACAAAGGAAAGTCAATGGGGGAAGCCAGATTCACTTAACAAAGGTCTTACTTAGCAACAGAAATCTTGGGCTCAATTGTGGGCGTAAGTTGAGGACTACCTGTCGTACAATGGAAATGTAAGTTCATGCACTTACCGCTTGCCAAAAACCTACCTCTTTTTTCCCGTCACCGTCAAAGTCACAGAAGGCGAGAGCGCGAACATTGTCACCTGTGACCTGTAATTGTATTTTTAAAAAAGTATTTCTTAGTTTCAACNCATCATCAGTGCTAGTAAGGAGTGGGGTTTGCAGAGAGGAAGAGGAGGAGGAGGGGGGGAGGGGGAGGAGGAAGTAAAAGGACTGTGGGGCCCTTGGTGCTCTCCGAGCTTGGGGGTTTTCTTGCAGACGTTTCATTACCCAACTAGGTAACATCATCAGTGCTAGTAGGGAGTGAGGTTTGCTCTCACTTCATTTTCTAGTGTCTTTCACTGACAGTGTTGGTGGGAGAGGTTCTTTGGTTGAGCTCTCAATGCCACCCTCCCCTCCTCCTTGCTATCAAATCCCGTAAGCCTCGGCAAGTTACTTTAGCCTCAACGCTCCACGTGTAATCTTGAAAGGATCGGTGGGCTCCCTTTATAAAAACTGAAATAATAATAATAGCTTTTGTTATGAAGATAAATAAAGCTATAGGCACCCAAAGCACCCTATAATATAGGCACACTCACCGTCCAGAACAGATCTTTTCCTTCATAATTAAAGCCCTGCAGGGAACAGTTTCCGCCAATAATTGCTAAGGGGCAGGAAATGTCTCCCAACGTTCCTACGGCTATAGAGTTTGCTCCATCGGGAACCTAGGGGGAAACAGCAGAGAAATCAATGAATTCTTCACCTGCAAATAAAGATACCCAGAAAACATGTGAGATAAATTGGAGCATTCAGACGTTTCCCCTCACAATTTCTAGAGCAGAGCACTTCAGAGATTGGTTTTAAAAATAAACATAAGGTGGTGTAGTAAATACATTTGCTACACTGTGTTAGGTTTAGCCAAAATATAACGAGAGTGTATTGGCTACACTAGGAAAGTTGGACCTTCATTTCTACCCTCACCATCTTACAAAACTGGTAAAAAAGTTTGATAATTGCCTATTAGCAAGGCTGATGGTAAGGCATTTAATCAGGCCAAAATAAATGCTCAAAGGTATTTTGCCGTTGTCACATGGAGAGGAAATCAACAAGAAGAAAACTATCATTAATGCTTCTTTCATAGAGGGGGATAGAAAATTACAGTTGTCCCTTTGAAGAGACAATCCTGGATCAAATGCTTAATGACTCTTTGAGCAAGGCAAAGCCTAAATCACAAAACAGAAAAATGTCTTCCGGGGACTTACTCCACATTGATCTAAAGTTGTTGTTCACTAATCATGATGCTAAAAGCCAGCTGGTGTGTACTATTAAATTATGTATTGAAAAGACCAAAACAAATTCTAACTTCGCCGATTCCAACCAAAGTAATTTGGAATGCCTTTTGGGACGTAAAATATGCATCCTAAAAACTTGGGACCCGTATCATTTCACTTTGGATTTTGTCTATGAAGCCTCCACATTTTCTGCGAAGTTTATCAGAAAAATTTTCCTGAATACAAACGGTGTATTCGAACACCATTGACATGTAATCCTGGGAGGGGGATGAACTTACCCCAGCATAAAACAAATCAGCATTGTTGTGTACGTCGTATGCCAACAAACTGGTCCGTGTGCCCACTAGGAGGGAATCACAGCCAAGATCAGGGTTCAACATCCCTGCAGTCAAACAACTGACAGCTTCATTGATGTTCAGCAAAGAAATATCAGCATCCTGGTTACTTAGCGCTAAGCGGTTTGCATTCGTGTGCTGTCCACGTCCATGAGGATTGTGAATAAAAACCTGTTGATGTTAAACAAAGCATTAGCAGCAATACAAGTTGCTTTCATGGTGAGTTCCACAAGTCACATCAATTCCAAAATAATGTAGACTCCAATGTATTCCTACACATACCAGGTATCCCCAGCTGATAGTGTCTGGGTAGCAATCTGCTTATCCTTGAATGATAGAAGTCCTCTGGAGGAGGATAGTCAGAGGCCATAGGCTTCATCCACTGGGATGAAGGATTCGGTTGCAGGTCAAAGGAGAATTCAGTAGATAACTTCTTTTTGAGGAATGGTGTCCACCTCTATGGGCATCAGCTCCACAGCAGATACAGGACATAGAATACCAGAGTTGGAAGGGATCTTGGAGGTCTTCTAGTTCAACCCCCTGATCAAGCAGGAGACCCTACAACACATCATCTTAGACAAGTGGCTATTCAATCTTTTCTCGAAAACATCCAGAGATGGAACACCCACAACTTCTGGAGGCAAGCTGATCCACTGATTGATTGTTCTCATTGTCGTAGATGACATATATCATCATTTGTCAATATATATGATCAATATGCAGGTGATATGAGGACCAGGGTCTTCTGCCAGCAACAGGTCAAAATGGAAGGGGCAACCAATCAAAACTTTGCCCCTTTCAAACGTGTGTTGCGTGGAAAAGGGTCAGAAGGTGCCTTGCTCACTGACCCTCTCTCGTCACTGTTAACCATGCCCACAAACCTGTTTAATGGGCATAAAACAAAGCAGCAGCCTTGGCCAACATGGACACCTGCCAGATTTATGGATTTCATTTCCCAGAATTCTTCAAGCAGCAACGCTTGGGTGAAATTGACTGAAACTGGTTGAAATTGGAAAATGCTAAATACAACCCACATCTTCCATCCATTTTGTAGGGGTGGGGTGGGGTGGGAATGGAATGGAATAGAATAGAATAGAATAGAATAGAATAGAATAGAATAGAATAGAATAGAATAGAATAGAATAGAATAGAATAGAATAGAATAGAATATGGAATGGAATAGAATAGAATAGAATAGAATAGAATAGAATAGAATAGAATAGAATAGAATAGAAAATATGGAATGGAATGGAATGGAATGGAATAGAATAGAATAGAATAGAATAGAATAGAATAGAATAGAATAGAATAGAATAGAATAGAATAGAATTTTTTATTGGCCAATTGTGATTGGACATTCACAAGGAATTTGTCTCCGGTGCATAAGCTCTCAGTGTAATACAATCAACAACTGATAAACCATGATCTTCATCATAAAATACAACAATCATGAATCATAAGAAAAAACTCAGTCACGGGATACTAAATAAGCAAACAGCCCAAATCATAATAAGATACTAAATAAAGGCAATCAACATAGATCATGAGATACGAACAACAAAGTTACAGTCATAAGAAGCTAAGGAAGCAAGTAATAGGAAAGATGAAAAGATGAGAAGGATAATACCTAGGTAAACAGCCCTACTAGGTAGTTTCACATCCCAGGGCATAAACAGCGTTGTGGGAATTAGTTGTTTAGCAGTGATGGCATG
>NW_015393325.1:9375-14843 GCF_001527695.2 Protobothrops mucrosquamatus | reverse complement strand
AGATTAGTCAGTGAATCTTCTGAAAATGAAGACTTGCAGATGGGTTTCTAATAAAGGAGAATATTTGTAGCTCAGGTTTGGAATGAGGGGTCCTTGGTGCTCTCTGGGTTTCTTTTTCCAGTTAAACCTTTCTCAAGCAATAGACTCAGGCATATTCCTTTGTCTTTTGTCCTTTGGGCCTGATGTTTGGCTTGATTTCGAACCTTCCTACCTTCTTCCACCTTTGGTCTGACATTATTTCCACCTTTGGTCAGGCCTTATTTCAAATGTGGATTTTTATCTTAGCTCATTCACTCTTTGATTGCTAATTCCTCATTGGTGTTGACTCATCTGAAGGCACCTTCTTGTGAGAGGATTCTGCCTCATTAAAAAGCAGCTCTGGTCCTCATTATTCCCACTGTCAGTAATGACGGTGCTTTATTTTCAGTTCTCTTTCAGTAAGGTTCAAACTACAGGAAGTCCTTATTTAGTGACCACAATTTGAACTGGTTGTTAAGCAAAGCACAACTGTTCCTATGATCTTACTTCAGTTTTCCTTTGCTTTACAGACCTGCAAAGGTTGTACATGTGAGGACTGACTGGTTATAAAATTACTTTTTCATCACTGTTGCATCTGTAAATGGTTGCTGTATGAGGAATTCACTAAATAAGGGCTATCTGTATGGCAAAGCTAAATATTCATTCATTACCCCCCTGGAGGAATTTCTTGTGTCATGGTTTCAGTTTGAAGCACAAAACTGAAGTGAAGGACAATGATTATTTCCTTGGAAAAGAAAAGTTTTTTATAGAAATTGAAGGCTAAAAGCAGGAAATCATAGGGATCTGCTTGGCTGATCATTTTGGGAAGTTAGGCAGGTCCTTGTCATTGTCTAACAGGGGATCTCAATCTATTGCTAGGCAAAATGGGACTTTGGGGGGATGCAGCAGGACCGGGGAATCCAGTGTTAAGGAGATGGAATGTTAATATAATTGGGGGTGGATTGAGGATGGGAAGTTGGGGTTCTCTAAGTTTCAATTTCTTTGTGAGGGCTATCCTTTACCAAGAGTTGGTGAGGAGAGTTCTATTTTTTAGTTGGGATTGCAGGAGGCTTTGTTTGGAATTAGGGAGAATTAATTTGGGTCTGATAGGATTAGACAAAGAGATGAGGACTAGGCAAAGAGATGAATTGCGTCTGACCCTGGTCATGTCCAAAAGATGGGGAGGAAGAAGATAAATTTCCGTTTTGTCTTTTAGGTTTATTTTCTTCATTTCAATTACTTCATACTTCCTTCAAGCTTTGGGTTCTGAAAGAAACCAAAAGTTCCTCATCTGTGACTTCAGGAGCTTCCAATAAATAAATAAATAAAAATTGGATGAACTGGCTGTTTCTAGATGAACCTTACGATATGCATCAGCTGTTCACTATGAATTTTTCCTATCCTGTTTTAGTAGTCTTTAATCAGCATTTGCCCCTTTTTGCAGGGATAAGCCCTTGAGCTGGGAAGACTGAGAACAAAACTACATTTCTTCAAAGCTGTGGATGAATCAAGAGTGTCTTTGCCCAATGGGAGTTTGGTGCCTTCACCACTGGCAGTGACTTTCCCCTTTTTCACTCCCCTGAAAAGCATTTGAAACACGATATTTTTCTTTCCCTTATTCTGTCCATTTTTTAAAAAATATGTGATGCATGTGAAACACAGGTAGAGCTTTGATCACATTGTTGTGGCCAACATCTTGAGTTCTTTTTTATCATACTCTGTGGATAACCCTCTCTTTGCCTCAGAGTGATGGTGGCATCTCTAATTTCCATTTTCCTCTGCCTTCTCTTTAGGAAATAGGTTGTTTCTTTTCTCTCCTTCATTCAGCCAGCCTAGGTACAGTACGTAGACACCCGCACAAACATAGATCATGCCTACGCCAATACTGATTCTGACTTGCCATCGTAATTTTTAAAGATTTTTTGAATCTCCCTTTTATTATTTTTCATAAATAATTCAAAGTGGGAAATAATACTCTTCCCCCTTTCCCCACAACAGTCCTATGGGTTGGACTGAGAGAGTGACTGGCCCAAAGTCACCCAGATGACTTTCATGCCTAAAATAGCACTTAGCATTAGCACTTAAACGAATGGTAGATAGATAATCTTTATTATCAATTTTTTTTACTGTGGGCACACTGGCACACATTAAAAATGAAATACCGTTGCCTGATCTCACTCCATTTACCATTCCATAGTGTACTCTTTGGATGGTTACAGAGTCAGCATATTGCCCCCAACAATCTGGCTCCTCCTTTTACTGATTTTGTAAGAGTCTCCTGCTTGAGCAGGGGGTTGGACTAGAAGACCTCCAAGGTCCCTTCCAACTCTGTTGTTCTATGATTCTGTAAGCGTCTCCTGCCTGAGCAGGTGGTTGGACTAGAAGACCTCCAAAGTCCCTTCCAACTCTGTCATTTTATGATTCTATAGAAGGCTCAGTCAACCTTGAACTGGTTAGGATCAAACTCCTGGCTGTGGGCAGAGTTAGCCTGCAATACAGGTAGTCTTCAACTTACAACAGTACATTTAATGACTGTTTGAAGTTACAAAAGCACTGAAAAAAGTGCTTATGACCATTTTTCACACTTACAACCATTGCAGCATCCCCCTGGTCATGTGTTCAAAATTTGGATGCTTGGCAACTAGTTCATATTTATGACGGTTGTTGTGGCCCAGAGTCGTGTGATCAAGTTTTGCGACCTTCTGACAAGCAAAATCAATAGGGAAGCTAGATTCACTTAACAACTGTGTTACTAACTTAACAGCTGCAGTGATTCACTTAACAACTGTGGCAAGAAAGGTCGTAAAATGGGGCAAAATTCACTTAACAAACATCTCACTTAGCAACATCAATTTTGGGCTCAATTATGGTCGTAAATCAAAAACTACCTGTACTGCATTCTAATGACAGTGTCATCCCCTAATAGAATGAGGATTTACAGTTTTCGAGTTTCTAGATTAGCACCTTTATACCAAACCATCATTTCAAATTTTAATGTGGCAGAAGGGGGAAATCATTAACTGTATTTTATTTTTATTGTTGTTTAATCATTTAGTCCCTTCTGGCTCTTCATGACCAGATGGACATCACTTGGTGGCAATTATCTGTCAGTAACTCCATGCTAGTGTCATCTGTAATATTATCTAACCACTGGGTCTTTTCTCAGCCTTTCCCCCCACTTTTCTTCAGTTTCCCCAGGCATGGGGGTCTTATCCAATTACTCTCCTTTCTCATCCTGTGCCCAAATTTTGTAAATTTTAGGATCATTATTTAGTACTTCAGATGAAGAGCTTGTGTTTATTTTTCTTAGTATTGAATGATTTTTTTGTACTCCAAGATAGTCATAGGATCATAAAAACATAGGACTGGAAGGGACCTTGGAAGTGTTCTACTCCAGCGGTCCCCAACCTTTCTGGGTTGGTGCCCCAGCACGGAGGTGGGAGGGGGAAGAGAGGATGGTGTTGTGTTTTGCAGGCATGCGCGCGCACAGCTTCATTTGTATGAGTGCGCCTGCCACTCACATGAGTAGGCCTGCGAATGCAAACACCCGCCGCTCACATAAGTGGATCTGCCAGCGCATGCACTCTTGCCCGCCGCTTGTGGATCCTGGTTCCGAATGGGCCACAGCCCAGTAATAGGCCACAGCCTGGTGTTGGGGACCCCTGTTCAACTCCAACCCCCTGCCAAGACAGGAGATGTTATTGCATCCCAGACAAACATTTTTTCTGGAAGATCCTGAAGCCTTCCCTGCTATTCCGAAATCCTCTGCTGTTCTTTCTGAGTCAATTAAACATCCACACAGTGGTTTTAAAGCAGAAAAGTCTGAATCAGTTTATTGATCCCCCTGTTTAAAATCCTTAAAGGCTGCCATGCAAACCAGTAACAACTTTCGCCAGTACCAGCATTCCAAAGCATCTATTTTTCTGATGATCTGGCTTTTTCAACTATTTGGTACAATTCAAAAAACTATAGGTTGTTAAAGTGTGTGGTTCTGACCTTTAATAGTTTGTCTAGTTCTGTCACAGTCTTTCTCCCAAATAGCAGTTGTCTCTTTCTCTCATGGCTAAACCTATATGCCTTGCGAATTTTGACCATAGGAAGTTTGGCCATAGTTTGTTCCTAGTTCAACTTCTTCACCTATTTATGTCTAGTGTTGTCCATTGACATGATCGCTGTTTGTATCTTCTATTTTTTCATCTTCAGCAAGAGATTCCTTAGGACTTCCTCCCTTCTAGCATTGGAGTGTTGCTGATGTTTCTTCTAGCAATTTTAATTATGCTTTCTGTTTCTTTGAGTGTAGCATGTCTCATGATACATCCTGCACATGAGCCAAATGAACAATGTGACAACATACATCTTTAACACAGCCCTTTCCTAATTTGGAATCCTGTAGTTGATCCATATTCCATGCTAACCCTTATCCCTGGTCATTATACAAATTATTCCATTGCTAGATAAAGTAGCTCTTATGACCATGTTTTAAATTAAATCAAACATAGCTCTTGTTTTCCCCACCTAAATTTATCTTAAATGAATTAAACTCAGTTGGCTAGGAATTTAGAGGTTAGCATCTTCTGCAAACCCAGCTATTGAATATGGTAGTAAAGATGACAAAAGAACAAATTATGCATGGTGTTATTAAATTAATAGACAGCTGGTTAAACAATCATATTCAACAAATATACATCAGTCACTCTGCATCAAGCTGTATTGAAATGTTCAGCAGTGTACCTTGGGCTCCATTCTAACTCTTTTATTAAGTTAACATATTTATAAATGTCTTCATGATATAGAAACATATGCTTACCCAATTTGCAGTTTTGCAGATGACACAAATAACCTTAGGAGCAGTACCAAAATCCATGGGAATCTTGACAAGCTGGACTATTGGGCAAAATCCAGCAGTATAGATTTCAACAAGGATAAATGCATACACTTGAATAAGGAAATTTGTTCATAAAATGTTCTTGGGAGCAAGCAAAGGTTGTGAATCTCTTGGGTTTTTTTTTTTTTTTTTTTTAATAAAAATGAATTAGCCAATTTCACTAATGTAGGTAAGAAGAACAGCAGTGCTGGAACAGACAAAACAGCAATCTCATCTAGCATTCATTTCCCAGTGTGGCCAAGCGTAAGTTTGAAGTTTGAAGTTTTATTGCATTTATATCCCGCCCTTCTCCCAATGGACTCAGGGCGGCTTACAGCCAATTAAAAACAGAACAATCAATACAAATCTACAAAATTTAAAATCAATTTAAAAGATATATACAATAGGCCTATTCATGTTTTAAAATTAATTAAAAACCAGTTTAAAATATCCCTAGGCCAGTCCTGCCTGCTGAAACAGCCATGTCTTGAGGGCGCGGCGGAAGGAGGGGAGATCCGGAATCAACCGGATCTCTGGGGGCAGCTCGTTCCAGAGGGTGGGGGCTCCAACAGAGAAGGCTCTCCCC
>NW_015393325.1:4375-7259 GCF_001527695.2 Protobothrops mucrosquamatus | reverse complement strand
ACAATTCATGCTTTCAAGTCAACTGAGTTTTAATCTGAGTGGCAGAGTGGCCTGTATGGAATAGTATAAACAACCTTAATTATTTAATATGTTTTTTTTCTTTCTTCTTTTTTAATTAAGCAAACACAGCTGATTTTCTTCAGTATGGGTTTGCCACGTTAATAATTAGGTTAATTAGAAAGTGCTGTTGTTGGAGATGCTCCCCTGCCTGATATTTAGATAAAATTCACGTAAGGTCATTAAAACTGAAAAAGATACCTGGGGTGATGGTAATAGTGGAGAAACCATGCAATACCATGGGGGGGGGGAGAAGGTAATTGTCATGGAAGCAGGAGAATGCATTGGCAGAAAATTAGCACTGACTTCATTCTCTTAGAAATCTCCTAGAAACAAAAACAGAAAACTCACTATCACAGAATTACACTACTGTGTCTTTACATACAGAATATAGAGGGCGCTACCACAGCAAACAACTCTGCAGAAGTCAGGTGGTACACAAAGAAGAGGGCGTCAAACTATTCTCCAAAGCACCAGAGGGCCGGACAAGAAACAATGGTTGGAAACCTACGAAAGAGAGAAGCAACCTGGAATTAAGGAGAAACTTCCTAACAGTGAGGACAATTAACCAGTGGAACGGCTTGCCTCCAGAAGTCGTGGGCGCTTCATCACTGGAGGTTTTTAAGAACAGACTAGACCAGGGGTAGGCAACCTCGGCTCTTTTATGACTCGTGGACTTCAACTCCCAGAATTCCTGAGTCAGCTATGCTGACTCAGGAATTCTGGGAGTTGATGTCCACGAGTCATAAAAGAGCCGAGGTTGCCTACCCCTGGTCTAGACAGTCACTTGTCTGAAATGGTATAAGGTCTCCTGCTTGAACAGGGGGCTGGACTAGAAGACCTCCAAGGTCCCTTCCAGCTCTATTCTATTCTAAAAGGGCCAATAAGATTCCTCTTGGCCTTATAAAAGGAGAGGTCTGTGTGTCTCAGGTTCTGGACTTGTTCTTAAAAACAAGTCCAGAAGTGTTCATGTAAGTGAGAGGGAAGCCAGAATGATGGGTGCAACTTTGTAATTGAAATCCTATTCTTTGGGATGTGTATTTAGATCAATTTATCCTTTAACTTGTTAGAGTCTCCTGGAATTGGGTTATGAATACAAATAGTCCTTGACTTATAATCATCATTGAACCTAAAATTTCAGTTGCTAAGCAAGACAGTTGTTAAGTGAGTTTTGGCCCATTGTATGACTTTCTTGCCATATTCGCTAAGTAGATTACTGCAGTTCTTAAGTTAGTAACATGGTTGTTAAGTGAATCTGGCTTCCCCATTAACTTTGCTTGTCAGAAGGTCACAAAAGGTGATCACTTAACCCTGGGACACTGCAACCACCATAAATACAAGCCAAATGTCTAAATTTCGATCATGTAATCATGGAGATGCTGCAACAGTTGTAAGTATGACAAACGGCCATAAGTCACATTTTTTTTCAGTATTGTAACTTTGAACAGTCATTAAATGAATGGTTGTAAGTCAAAACTACTTGTAAATTTAAATAAATAAATAGATTAATAATAATAACCCCTCAGGTGAGACACTATTTTGATGTGCTTATGGGGCTTGTGTGCTGTGGTAACTGAGCAACCAGGACCAACAGCTACAGGGCTACTGGAAGGTGTTTATCTGTTGCAAATGTACAAAAATTGACCACCTGCAATGTTACCTTTAACACTATCAAATAACAACATCTCTGTATTCCAGGTCTTTGGGAAGGACTCGATAGATCAGTGGTTCTCAACCTGTTTAATGCCGCGACCCCAACCGGTTGTAAGTCGAGGACTAAACCAGTCGTAAGTCGAGGACTAAACCGGTCGTAAGTCGAGGACTAAACCGGTCGTAAGTCGAGGACTACCCAACCGGTCGTAAGTCGAGGACTTTCCCTGCCCGGGAGCACCGCGCATGCGTGGTTCTACCCCCTGCGCCGGCCGAGGCGTAGCTGGCAAGCGGCAGAGACGGAGCAGGCCGACCACCAGCTGGCCCAGCCCAAGGGAGGTAAGGCACCCGCCAGAAAAGGGGAAAAAATGGCGGACAAAAAAAATGGCGGACAAAAAAATGGCGGACAGCCTTGCTTGTCGACCCCCATGAAATGGTCGATCGACCCCAAATGGGGTCCCGACCCACAGGTTGAGAACCACTGTGATAGATGAATAAAAATGCCAGTTCCAAGCTAAACATATGGCTGACTGTGCAGCAAACCAAAATAGACTGAAGAATTTGTCCTTTTACTGCCCCTTGCTTGAATTAGCGGGCTGCTTAGCAATTTCTCAGAAATTTCTCAGACGTGAGGAATTTGCACCCCCCCAAACATCTGTTGAATCCTTATGAAGCTGGCAACAGACCAGGATAGCTCACATGCTCCTCAGCCTAAAGATTTTGTTGCTCTGTTCCAAAAAAAGTTGACTTTCTTTCTCATAATATGTTTATCCTTTTTTTAAAAAACAGGCTCATATTAGATTAAATTTCAATATTCTTTTTCTAATTGAGAACCTTTCCAGCTGGGCTAAAATGATAGGCAAAATCCAAGTTAATAACATTGTGATAGACAGATTTAGGTAAATTGTTTATTATAAATAAATATAATGCCTTTTCAATTGTTATATTAAATAGTATTGTATCATATAATATTATTAAATCATGTATGAAGGCATGGTAGCTCCAGGAAGGTTGGGGTTATACATTATAGATCCATGGTACAGATAAATAGTGATTGCTACAAATAAAAGATGTGGAAAAATTGGGGGAAAAGATCTTCAAGCTATTCTTTGTCAAAGTGGTCTGACAACTATCCTTCACTCTGAGAAAATATTGTGTTTTGAAAAGTGGTTTAAAA
>NW_015393325.1:0-4128 GCF_001527695.2 Protobothrops mucrosquamatus | reverse complement strand
ATCATGTATGAAGGCATGGTAGCTCCAGGAAGGTTGGGGTTATACATTATAGATCCATGGTACAGATAAATAGTGATTGCTACAAATAAAAGATGTGGAAAAATTGGGGGAAAAGATCTTCAAGCTATTCTTTGTCAAAGTGGTCTGACAACTATCCTTCACTCTGAGAAAATATTGTGTTTTGAAAAGTGGTTTAAAAACCTCCTAAAGAAAATGGGTGCCACCATTAAAAGAGGCCAATTTCCCACAATCTGAATAACTGTAAGCGAAGATGTCATTCAGCATCTAAAGAGTTTAAACGATAGGGAGAGAAGATGTGGGACTGTATATTAGGTCTGTGAAATACTTCAGTTTTAAAGGAAGAAATGTTTGGAATATGTGGAAATAGAACATAATAGTTATCTGCAACTTCTTAAAGCAACAGCATCTTTCCTCAACATTGTGTGGCAGCCACAGAATTGGGAAAAGATTGCAGTTATCTTAAAGAAATGCTATATTCAATTTCCATAGAGCCCAAATAATCTCCTTTTGCCTTTGAATCCAAAGTGCTGCAGAGCCCTAGAAGGTATCTGCAGTAGTTGTGGGTGCTCCAACACTGGAGGTTTTTAAGAAGAGATTGGACAACCATTTGTCAGAAATTGTGTAGGGATTCCTGCTTGAGTAGGGGGTTGGACCTTCAAGATCCCTTCCAACTCTGTTATTCTGTAATTCGTCCCATGAGATCATAAGGAGGCATCAAGATCTTGCACTTGCATAAGGAAGATATGAAGACCAGATCTCTCTTTGGCCACACTCACTACTCTAATAGACTCCTAATAGACCAAATGAAAGACAGGTTCAAAATATTTATACAGGATACTGTCCAATCTGGAATTAGCCTGCCAACCATGTGGCTTATTGTTGGAGATGCAAATCCAATGAGACTCTTTTCCACCTTTATTGTCCTCCTTCAATGGTGATGGGATTCAAATACATGAACAACTGGTTATCTGTGTAGATGCAGGCCCAGGTGTCCAAGGCCTAGAACGGACTTCCGGAAGTGGCATCCATGCACTTCTGGCTGGCTGTTCTAAGCCTGGGAGGCCTCCTCCAGGCCTCCTAGGCCTAGAATAGACTTCTGGAAGCAGTGTGCATTCAGCCGGTTCTCCATAATCAACAAAATTTAGCTACTGGTTCTGCTGAACCAATGCGAACTGGCTGAATCCCACCACTGTCCTCCTTCTATGTGGAACTAGTAAGAAGGATGATTGTCTCTTCCTCCTTATAATGTATTTCCTGTACATCCCCGTCCTCCTTTACTAATTATTGTTCAAGTCATATTTCCACTCAGAAAGGCAATACTATAACCTCCAACACATTTATTGCATGCTCCTGGTCTGGGTCTGGAAAAGACCTACTGTAGCTCCACATGTATGCACCTGATGGAAGAGGCATCCAGGGATGTCAAAAAAAAGTAAAAAATAAAAAAATGAAGAAGGCAGGTATGACCATGTACAGTCCTACCCCTTTTTTATACCTATTGCATATAAAGAAAGGGGCAACACTTCATTCCTTGGGCATGTCTGTGATTTTGGATTTTTTGATACCCCCATGGCTTGTTGGAAGCTCCCAAAGCTTGGTCCAAACACAGGTCTTTGGTTCAAATCTCAATCCCTTTCACTGATTTAACTGGGCAGACCCTTATGGCAACCACATAGGATGTAGTGAAAACTTTGTGTTTTAAAACTCAGAATGTCCCTGCAAGATTAGGAATGGAGCTAGACTGATGAAGGGGGGAAACCAAGGCCATTTAAATTTCAGAAAGGAAGAGTAATTATAGGCTCAAAAGGAATAATAAGCATCAATTAGCAGCAAGTATCTCAGCTGACAATGAAAGCATTCTCAAGTACACACACGGGAAAGGAAGGGAGAGAAAAAACGGACTCCTCCAATGAATTGCAGCAGGCATTCCAAGATAAAAGGAAGGAGCAGCAGTGGAGATATTAAGCAATTGCTGAGAATCAGCTGTCCAGAAATTTGAAAAGCTAGGCAGCCAGGAGTTGCGGTTTCTGAAAGTAGAGAAATGGAAAACAAACTTGGTGGCATTTGGATAAATCTTGAGTCTCTGTGCGGGCCTGGAGAATCTTAAAGGGGGAAGCGATCAGAATGCTTTACAAGAAAAGCCTTGAGAATTATGTATGTCCTAAGAAGCTGCATATGAAGATTATATAATCTGCCTAACCAGAATACAGGTAGTTATGTTTATAAACTGATATGTAATGAGTATATGGCCATTTGAAAAGAAACTACCAAATGTGATAAGTGAAATTATTTTATTCCTGTTTTACTGCATTACTATTACCCGTAATAATGTATTACTGTATACTATAATACTGTATTACTGACTGTATTACTATTATCCTTCTCATCTTTCCTATTACCTTCTACTATTGGTATCAGTTTATTATTTGAGATCTTATGCACTGGAGACAAATTCCTTGTGTATCCAATCACACTTGGCCAATAAAGAATATCCCTTCCCATCTTATCCTACCTATTCTATCTTAAAATGCTGTTTCTGGCTGGATGCATACAATATGCTAAACTATGATTGCTTTAATTATCTTTTTAAAGTATATCTGAATTGCATGAGCTCACAGAACAAACAAAAGCAAAAATAGCTAAACAACACGAGGACTTAAAGTTCTGTGCAAACTCAGTGTCTGTCTCTTTGTCATTTTCACTCTGCATACACTCTTCTAAGGCTGAGGTCATACAACAGCTACATCCTAAATCTGCTTTACGATAACATAATTCCTGTGTTCACCACATCTGCTGTTCCCAAGCAAATCAACAATGTAATGGCTTAATATGAGAGCCAAGGCAAGGGCTAAATCACAGACTACCCAATCCCATTTTAACTAAGGGGACATCCGGTCAGCCATCTTAGCACATTGTCCTCCAATCCCATTAGGCAACACAAATGGTATGTCATAGTACATTTGTTTTGTGATCTCAATTCTGCTTCATTAATGAAGCTGGAAAATGCTGCTGCCCTAGCAGTTCATTGCAGAGCAATTTAAGATTCAGTGATTGGTGTTTTCTCCCTAAAATGAGGGTTGGGACTGTAGGAAGAGGGGGGTTCTGAGAATGGTTGCAACCGCCAGGCTGGGAACTTGATGAGTGCCCAGGAATGTGTTGGTGAGCACATTATAGTCTATGATCCATGATATTTTATGCTATAATTTCCATCACACTATTGCTGGATGATTGTGCCACATCAGGCCTGCTAGTTCCCTGGAAATGTTCTTGCTTAAATTTAGAAGCTGCTACTGTTATTTGCAATTATTTTCTTAAAATGTATTGCTTTTTGCTGATGTTGTTGACTTTAGGACTGTTAATAAGCTATTTAAAACCAATCGATTAAATGAATTTTAGGTCTATATGGGAACAGAAAATGGGAAATTAGTGACATTTTTTTTTTATGATTTCTGGTTGCCTTCAAAATAACTGCCACTGGTGGCCTGCTTGTGAAATGGGTTGGCCATATATGCAGTTAATAGGAAACTGTCCCCATTTTTCCCACTCTTGGGTACACTAAATCTTTAGATATGCCTAGCACATCAAAAATAATTGTCCACCCAGGAATTCCTGAAAATTTGGAACTTTCCTTCCAAATTAGCTTCAGTCACTTGTGGGATGCCCCTTCTCCATAGGTATTAGCCCTGGAAAATAATGTTAAAAATGGGATGCTTCTTAACAGATAAAAAGTTCCTCAATATTGTAGTGCATGAATCCATGATGCCCAAGGGTTTTGAAAGATAAGGATTAAATTGGCTGTGTGAAACTGGGCCATGCATAGTCATTTACAGGGTAACATTTATACCCCTTTGATATTATTTTCACTCCAGATTCCATCCCAATTTTGCCTTGGAGCAAAATTTGAGTTCAGTCTGTGAATTTCTCCTCAGGCAAAACATCAAAGAAAGTTAGCCAAACATTTGAGAACAAGGAACAATATTTCTCAAGCAGCTTTGCAGGGGACAATTGGCTATCTTTTCTGCCAGGAACATTTGGGAAGAATCCCCTGTTCCCTTTTTGCCAGCAACTCATATTTGAAGATGCAGCAAACAGGTGTACTTGCCTTTG
>NW_015393324.1:0-14845 GCF_001527695.2 Protobothrops mucrosquamatus | reverse complement strand
GGGGGGGGGTTGGACAGTTCCTTGGGATGGATTGCTTGATGCTGGAGAGAAGAGATATTCCTGAAGGGCTGGATAGGAGGTGGGGAGGTCTGCTTGTGTTTTCTGGCCACAACCGCAGCCACAACAATCTCCTGCCATGCAAAGGACTAACAAAGGTGTTAGGGCATTAGCTGTCAAAGCGCAGAGATTAGATGGCGATCTTCTTGGCTTAGATGTGATGCACCTGGGAGAAAAACACCTGTTAAATTTGTCAGGAACAAGATCGGCTAGTATCTTTTCACCAGAATTCAGAGTTG
This sequence comes from Protobothrops mucrosquamatus, assembly GCF_001527695.2. Taxonomy (NCBI): domain Eukaryota; kingdom Metazoa; phylum Chordata; class Lepidosauria; order Squamata; family Viperidae; genus Protobothrops; species Protobothrops mucrosquamatus. The sequence goes on along the minus strand of NW_015393324.1, from coordinate 14,549 downwards.
GTTCTAGAAAAGGCCCATTTGTCAAGTTCACACGGTCATCGAATTCTTCTTCTTTTTATTAAATACCTCTATCTGCACAGCAACAGTTGTTAAGTCAGTTACTGAGTTCACCTGCAGTTTGTTGAATCCGAAACTGAGGAAAATAGACTGGATGCCTACAACGTTCCTACAAGCCCACTTTCTTACAAACCAAGTTAACCCTAACCATCCCTAGCAGTTGTTGTTGTTGTTTTGTATGTTTGATTCCTGCCCTCTTTCTTAGTTGTGGAAATGCGACTTTTGTGACTCAGAAGTGCAAACGGTAGCCTGAAGGTGCCATCCTGTTGAGAGAAAAAAAGACTTTTCCAAAATGTCTCCCTTGAAAAGCTAGTTTGGGATTGCATCTGAGAATTGAAAGGGTTTCCCATTCATATTCAGAAGAGCATTGAAATGCACACAGAGATGGGCTGTCAGAACTAAATATGAGCCCCGGAGAGGTAGACTCTGGAGATGGCAAGGAAATATTGGAGTCTTCTCCAAGACATTCTTCGCCCTGTGATGCAATAAAAATATGGTTTAGAAAAGTTTGATTCCTGTTTGTCTCATGTCTGTGCAGTCTTCTTACCAAAATTAAGGGAATGGATTTGCCTTCGTGGGGTCTATTTTTTTCTTCTCAGTCTTGGGTTTGATGATCTCCGTCCTGCTTAGTTCCTCATGCCAGGACCAAGCAGGATTTGGTTCCTGCCCCTTGTATTGGGATGCATTGACCTTGCTCTCAACTGATCTAGAATCCGATGGAGTAGAGAACATAACTGAAAGAGGGAAATGTTTTGTCTGGCTTTAGGAAATCCAAGGAAGCGAATCAAATGTCCTCTTCTCATTTTCTGTCCTGCTGCTTTTTATCATTATCTTATGGTTAATGATTGTAACTATGAGTTATGATCTATGACCTATCACTTTGTTGTTGTATGTGTGTACACTGAGAGCTTATGCACCGGAGACAAATTCCTTGTGTGTCCACTGTCCAACCACACTTGGGCAATAAGGTATTCTATTCTATTCTGTTCTGTTCTGTTCTGTTCTACTCTATTCTGCATTCTATTCTATTCTACTCTACTCTAGTGTGCATTCTATTCTATTCTACATTCTATTCTATTCTACTTTACTCTACTCTACTCTACTCCTTTCTATTCTGCATTCTATTCTGCTTTACTCTACTCTACTCTAGTCTGCATTCTATTCTATTCTACTCTACTCTACTCTATTCTGCATTCTATTCTACTCTACTCTACTCTAGTCTGCATTCTATTCTATTCTACTCTACTCTAGTGTGCATTCTATTCTACTCTATTCTACTCTAGTGTGCATTCTATTCTATTCTGCATTCTATTCTACTCTACTCTACTCTAGTTGCATTCTATTCTATTCTATTCTATTCTATTCTATTCTATTCTATTCTATTCTATTCTATTCTACTCTACTCTACTCTACTAGACTCTATTCTACATTCTGTTCTACTCTACTCTACTCTAGTTGCATTCTATTCTATTCTACTCTACTCTATTCTACATTCTATTCTACTCTACTCTAGTCTGCATTCTATTCTATTCTGCATTCTATTCTACTCTACTCTGCATTCTATTCTATTCTATATTCTTTCTATTCATTTGTAAGTGCTTTTTGTGCATGAAAGAAAAAGTCTTTCATGCCAATTATCCACAGTTAGGTTGAATTAACATTATTTGCTCTGTAACTACAACACAGTGCCAGCTCTTGCTTGCTGTATCTTGTGAAATAGTCTGTTGTCAGACATGGCTGTGCTGCATGATCCAAGATGAGCATCTGCCGTGATCCTTAATTGAGCAGCTACAGGTTGCAATCTCCCTTCTGCAAGTAAGTTCTCCAACCTGATTTCTTCAGAGGTGCTGGGATCACAACTCCCAAAATTCAAATTTTGTTGTCTCAGTCCTCCTTCATGATGAGGTTGCCTTGAATTGTTGCAAATTATTCAGAGGCAGCTGCTCCAGGAAGCTGGCAACCTGAGCATGTTGAATTTTTTGCTCATGAGCTTTGGCCATTGTGGATCTAGGCTGGTTATTTTTATTAGCTGGATGAAGTGAGGAAGGGAAAAAGTTCTGCTCCCTCGGATCCTCTTCTAGCACACTGTCGGTGTGTGTTACTCCCACAAAACATCTGGCTTAGACCTTCAACTTTGGGTTGGGGTTGAAACTGGTTCGATCTCTGGTTTATTGCTCTTGTCTTGACGAGTCGAGGACCACATGATAAAACAGGAAGAGTCAGGATAAGGAACTGTTAGTGCATCAGTAAAGAAAAAAGCTAAGGCCAATCCATTTGAAAGTTATATTTGAATAAATTAACCATGATTAATATCCTTGTCTCCCCTGTGCAGCTTGAGATTTTCCGTTCTGTAGCAGCGTCTCTGTCAGCGGCCTCATTTGCTGACTTCAACAGATCTTGAAATAAAACAAAGGTCAATCTGATTTAGCGTCTCCCTGGAAAAGCAGAAGGAAATTCTAGACCAGAGGTAGGCAATCTTGGCTCTTTTATGACTCGTGGACTTCAACTCCCAGAATTCCAGAGCCAGCATGGCTCAGCTTGGAAACCTCTCCCTTTCCCCTCAGCGTGGCTGGCTCAGGAATTCTGGGAGTTGAAGTCCACGAGTCATAAAAGAGCTGAGGTTGCTTACCCCTGTTCTAGACCCATCTGGCTGGATTGGGAAGTGGATCAGCTTTGTGAAAGAGGGCACTTGGCAGTCCTCAACGTACAACCACAATTGAGCCCAACATTTATGTTGTTAAGCGAGACAGTTGTTAAATGAGTTTCACCTTCTTTTACGACCTTTCTTGCCACAGTCGTTAAGTGAATCACGGCAGTTGTTAAGTTAATAACCCAGTTGTTATGTGAATCTGGCTTCCCCCCATTGCCTTTGCTTGTCTGAAAGTCACAAAAGGGGATCAACATGACCTCGGGACACTGCGACCGTCATAAATGTGAGTCAGTTGCCAAGCATCTGAATTTTGATCACGTGACCACGGGGAGACTGCAGTGATCATAGGTGTGAAAAAACAGTCATAAGTCACTTTTTTCAGTGTCCTCGTAACTTCAAACGGTCACTAAATGAACTGTTGTAAGTCGAGGACCAGCTGAACTGCCTAGGAAGCAACATGGCCATGCCCATGAAGGCAACTGGTGTCAAGGTTGACTTGAAGGTGTTTTTATCTTTTGGTCGTAACAAGTGGCAGCACTTTATTTCTCTTTTACATTTTGGAGAGAAAATAGGGCACTCTTACTTCACAAACAAACAAGCCTCTTGTTTATATGGAAGAAGAAAAAGCAACATACTTTGCACTTAATTTTGACATGCTGAGTTATTCCGTTGCAGCTTTGCCTTCTATCATAATTCCATTATGGTATTTTGCTTAGAAGACTGAGGTTTTAAAAATCTAGCCAGGCCCTGGGCCTATCTTTCTGCGCCTACATACTCTTTCATTTATTTATTTTTTTTTGGAGAATGATATTTACTTATTTATTTTTAAGGAGCTGGAAAAGCTGCAAAACCTGAACTGTTTTACTTTTATTTCCCAAGATATCTCCGGCTACTGTGAAGGTATCAGGAACATGCTTAAAAACTTAAAATGGTGGGCTCAGCCAGAACTGTCCCGATCAAGGAAACCTCCCCCCCCCCCCCCCAGCAAGAATATGTAAAGGAAGACAGCAAAGATTGGTGGGGACTGGGCTGGAGACTTTAAGCTATGATGATGATGATGATAGATTTGATAGCAGTTAGTCTAATAGTAGGCTGTTTTCTTTCCTATTTATGTTGCCTGATTTGTTTGGGCAGCTTTTTCACTTCCTTGTGTGTTTCTCTCTCTTTCTGTGAGCATTTCCTATTGGCTGCGAGTAAAATAATATTTTCTTGAGCTTTGCAGTGGGCCTGAGTTAGGATTCCAAGCCTGTTTCTGTCTTTTGCATTGGTTTTTTTTCCCCAGATTATTTACTCCTTTCTCTTTTAAGCTCAGCCAGGGCATAAATGTGCTGTGGCAGCCTTTTTTCCCTTCCGCTGCATCCTCTCGGCTCCATCCCCTGAGTAAGACAGGCTGAAGTCATCCTGAGCTGCAATAAGATTCAAATAACATTTTTCCCTCTGTTTCCCCAGTGAGATGCTTCGAATCTGCTAGGCTTTGTCACCCAGGTCCCTGGAGGAAACTTAGGAGTTGGCCTGCATCTCAGTGATATTATCTACACAACAAATAACTGCTGCCTGTTCTTTAACCGGTGTTCCCAAGGATGCTTTTTCACGAGGCAACTGGACTTTCTTGTTAACAAGAAAGTCCAGTTGCCTCGTGAAAAAGCATCTTTGGGATAACTATGACCTGGATGACTGAGAATCTTCACAGACATTAAACTGGTGTTGGCCTGTGCAGGCCTTGAGTTCTACCCAAGAACCTGGGATGTCGTACAGGTAGTCCTCGACTTACGACCACAATTGAGCCTCAAGTTGTGAGACATTTGTTAAGTGAATTTTGCCCCATTTTATGCCCTTTCTTGCCACAGTTGTTAAGTGAATCACTGCAGTTGCTAAGTTAGTTGAGTGAATCCGGCTTCCCCATTGACTTCACTTGTGGGGAAGGTCGCAAAAGAGGATCAACATGACCCAGGGACACTGCAACGGTCATAAGTATGAGTCAGTTGCCAAGTGTCTGATTTTTGATCACATGACGTGGGGATGCTGTAATGGTTGTAAGTGTGGAAAACGACCATAAGTCACTTTTTTCAGTGCCGTAACTTTGAACAGTCACTGAATGAATTGTTGTAAGTCGAAGACAAACTGTAATGTCTCGGCATAGTCCATATGTGGATCCAAGCTGGATGGCTTTTTGCAATTGACAGATGGACATTTTGTCAGCGCACAGATTTTCTAAGCGTTGTCCAAGATTTTTTGGAATGCCACCCAGCGTGCCCTAAACTGCAGAGTCAGTTTAAAAAATAGTTAGGATGGTAGCCACGGAGCTGTTGTTGAAACTGTGACTTTTTTTTAATCGCAACCCAAATCCAGCAGACGGAAGGTGACTACAGTAGTGGCCAAAATTATGGAAACCTTTTGGGAAAAGTGTACAGTAGAAATGCCACCTTTGGTTAAGTTTCCACCATTTTTTCTTCTAATTTCTTTATAACGGTAGCCTTCTTCACTTAATAATACTATTTTACATCGCTTTCTGGGCGACCAGTCAACTCTTTGCACCATTCCTTTAATTTTATTACCTTTTACAATCTCACTAAATGAAAGAACGCAAAAAAAACCCAAACAATTTGATAGCGATCACATAACACACTGACCAATGTCCTCCTCTCAGCTTCAATATATGACATCAATCACTGAATCCTACTGTGATCTGATTGGCTCATTGCCAAAACAAGATGACACCTGATTGGCTCTCTAAACACTCGTGCTCATTGGCTACAATCAGATGAAGGAAAGCTACCTGAGATCAACCTAAGCAAGTTGTGATTCCTTTTTCTGATTATTTGGCTGTAACTTTTCATAGAATACAGTACAGATAATTGAACAAACCTTGTTGCATTACATTCTTGATTAAATTATCTTTCTATTGAGATATAATTTTAGGGTACTACTCCAAAAAAAAGGTGGTGTTATTAGCCATCAAACCTCAAAAATACACTCTTCCCAAAAGGTTTCCATAATTTTGGCCACTACTGTATGTTTGAACCTCTGCTGGTCCTGGCTGATGTGGAGGGTGGATGGAGAGATGGGCCCTTGTCTCTGGTAGATTATCAAGGCTTGTTTATAGGAAGGGGAATTTTCACAAGTCCTGAAAGAGGCTTCTGAAGAAACCTTGTTCTCTACAGACCAACTCTCTTCCTCCAACTTGGAGGAAGGGCAGGATCTTAGAAGAAGCAGATTAACTCTTTGGCTGGCTGGGGAATTCTGGGAATTGAAGTCCATTCATCTTCAACCTGACAAGGTTGAAAAACACTGCATTAGATCAGGGGTCTTCAAACTTGGCCCTTTTATGACTTGTGGACTTCTGTATAAACACAGTGCTAGGTTGCATTAACAGAGGGATAGAATCAAGATCACACGAAGTATTAATACCACTCTACAATGCCTTGGTAAGGCCACACTTGGAATACTGCATCCAGTTTTGGTCACCACGATGTAAAAAAGATGCTGAGACTCTAGAAAGAGTACAGAGAAGAGCAATAAAGATGATTAGGAGACTGGAGGCTAAAACATATAAGGAACGGTTGCTGGAATTGGGTATGTCTAGTTTAACGAAGAGAAGGACGACGGGGGACATGATAGAAGCGTTTCAGTATCTCAGGGGCTGTCACAAAGAAGAGGGAGTCAAGCTATTCTCCAAAGCGCCTGAAGGCAGGACAAGAAGCAACGGGTGGAAACTAATCAAGGAGAGAAGCAACCTAGAACTAAGGAGAAACTTCCTGACAGTGAGAACAATTATCAGTGGAACAACCTGCCTCCAGAAGTGGTGAATGCTCCAACATTGGAAGTTTTTAAGAAGAGACTGGACAGCCATTTGTCCGAAATGGTGTAGGGTTTCCTGCCTGAAACCCTACACCTAGGGTTAGACTAGATAACCTCCAAGGTCCCTTCCAACTTTATTATTATTATTATTATTATTATTATTATTATTATTATTATTATTATTATTATTATTATTATTATTATTATTATTATTATTATTATTATTATTATTATTACTACTACTACTACTACTACTATTATTATTATTATTATTATTATTATTATTATTATTATGATGTCATATTATATCATTATTATTATTATGCCAAGTTTGAAGACCCCGGCATTAGATAACACCCCTGAGTAAGCTGCACTACATCTTCCTCTTCAGATGTTAGATTGTTGACTAGCCTTACTCATTCTCCTGCTGCATTCTCAGTACAAGGCCTAACAACGCCATTAAACAGGGCTGCCCTCTCCTCATACTTAACTAGGTCAGTTGAATTCTTAGCTGCTGCGTTTATGCAAAATGCTAAGCTTGGTTTGTTTGAGTAGTACAGAGCGTTGGGCAAGCTCACCTCTCTGGTGTATGATCCAGGATATTGTGCGAATCCAGAGAATGGGGTTACCTCAGAAATTAGGCTAAGCACCGTTCTGTGCATTTGTAGCACCTATTTGTTTAATGCAAAGGCAACAGCCTTTTCTATCTCATTTTAATGATCCAATATTGCTTTCTGTCAAGGATATCTTTCCTTTTATCCAGTGCAGTCACTTAATTGCTTGATACAGATCCCTAATATTGTAATTCTTTTTTTATGGGGGTGAATAATAAAATGCCTGCTCGTGACAATGGGGATTCATGTAGAAGCTGGCTTATTATGCTGTAGACAATGAGCCATCAGTAGGACGAACTGAATGAAATCAGAAAAGCAACACGTTTAAAAAAGAAAACTAAACATTTTTGAGCTTTCATCCACCTGAACTACCTCCATGCGTTTTAGCATAGTTCACCCTCTGTATTTATTCCGTAATAGAAATATCTGGGAATAAGATATGGACAGGTATTAATACAGGAGAATATTTGTAGCTCAGGGTTGAAATGAAGGGTCCTTGGTGCTCTCTGAGGTTGGTTGTTTTCTTGCAGACGTTTCATGACCCAACTAGGGAACATCATCAGTGTTAGAAGGGGGGAGGAGGCAGTGGAGGCAGAGGAGGAGGAGGAGGAGGAGGAGGACTGTGGTGTCCTTGGTGCTCTCTGATCTTGGTTGTTTTCTTGCAGATGTTTCATGACCCAACTAGGGAACATCATCAGTGCTAGAAGGGGGGAGGAGGCGGCGGCGGTGGAGGCAGAGGAGGAGGAGGAAGAGGAGGAGGTGGAGGAGGAAGAGGAGGAGGAGGAGCTGTGGTGTCCTTGGTGCTCTCTGAGCTTAGTTGTTTTCTTGCAGACGTTTCATGACCCAACTAGGGAACATCATCAATGTTAGAAGGGGGGAGGAGGCGGTGGAGGCAGAGGAGGAGAGGAAGAGGAGGAAGAGGAAGAGGAGGAGGAGGACTGTGGGGTCCTTGGTGCGTTCTGAGCTTGGTGTTTTCTTGCAGATGTTTCATGACCCAACTAGGGAATGTCATCAGTGCTAGAAGGGGGGAGGAGGCAGTGGAGGCAGAGGAGGAGGAGGCAGAGGAGGAGGAGGACTGTGGGCCATCTCTTGAGAACAAAGGCTATAGAACATGCAGATGGTGGAGTAGCAGCTGGTGTAGCTGTCTTGGATACTCCCTATGTGATATAAAAAAAAAAGGACACATTTTTTTTAAAGGCATGATTGCCAAATAGCAGACTTGGTAATCAAACTTATAATAATTCTCTTTAATAATCTGCAGTCTTACCCAGAAAATAGAGGATTCTAAATTACCTACATTGAAATTTTCTGCAATAAAGATGCATCTTACGGACCTAATATGGTTTTTTAACAATTACTATTATTAATCTCCTAGCTTCAACCTTCCTGATGATTTACATCTGCATTTCTACAGAGCTGGTTTCTGCTTGGGGAGGGAGACTTGGGGCTATTAAGAAAACTGGGCATGCTTTCCTGCCTCTATAACAGTGATGGCGAACCTTTTAGAGACTGAGTGCCCAAACTGCAACCCAAAACCCACTTATGCATTGTCGGGTGCCGGGTGGGTGTGGCCCATTGGGTGGGTGTGGCCCATTGGGTGGGCGTGGCTGTGGTGGTAACGGCAGACTGGGTGGGACTAAAAAGTTCAATCAATCAATTCCAACTTTGCAAGATCTTTTTTTTTCCTTGCGAGAAGTTGAAATTGACTGATTGATTGAACTTTTTTTTTTGTACACGGCGGCGGAGGCGTAAAGCGAAAAGGTTTTATAAAACCCAGCTGAGGGCCTAGGACTGGGGCAATGGCGCGTGTGCCCACAGAGAGGGCTCTGAGTGCCGCCTCTGGCACCCGTGCCATAGGTTCGCCACCACTGCTCTATAAGATCCTTGGAGGAAATATATTTTTCTGCCCTTTTAATATTTCCTTCTCTGGGGGGCTGACTTCCCACAGTCGAAAGTTCCACCCCATAATTTAGTCAAGGGTTAGGCGGTTTGAAAAGGCTGAAGGGAGAACTTGCAAAACTTCGGGCTGACCGATTTGAGAAGGATATTATCTAAGACAGTAACCCAGAGGTCGCGCTTTTCTCTTTTCTGAACAGCAAACAGAAAAGACCAATTAGGAGGAGTAATTCAGGGTGGTGTATCGGCCCCATTACAGCCACAATGAAAAACTAATTACCGTGAGCCTGAATTAGCCCAGATTGGTTTCCAAAGTGCAAACGGATGCCGGTTACCAAATGATCAGAAACAAGTGTGTTTCTCTCGGTGCTCGGCTTTGCCAGAAAAAGGAACATTTCAGGCAAACACCTATTTCAGCAGAATCCCATGGCTGGTTTTGTGTGTCTATGGAAGTGTTCAAGCTCTGTTCTTTCAGGGGCTCGAAGTGCCAAGTTCGAGAACTGGAAGCCTGGAGAGAATTTTAGAGCGTCCATCCGGAAGGCATAAAGATTGTTCAGAGGTATCAAGGGTGGGGTGGGGGATCTTTTAAATCTACTAGCTGCCGTTACCTCTGGTGCGGGAGTTGAGTCCATTTATTTTCCTCTGCTGCCTTTTGCTGTTAGAAGCCCACCCCTCCCCCACCCCTCTTTTGGCTGAAGGGAAAGTGGCGGAGAACAAGGGGAGAATATCCCCGGAAAGAGAAAGGGAGTTAATTATCCATGCCACCATAAGTAAATGAGGCATTTTACAATACTTATTGAAATGGTGTCTGTTTTTGCCTTGAGGTTAGTAGTTGCTGAATTGTTTGGGCAGGCGGGGAATGTGTGTGTGTTGTGTGTGTGTGTGTGTGTGTGTGTGTGTGTGAGAGAGAGAGAGAGAGAGAGAGAGAGAGAGAGTAGATGATAGATGATAGACAGACACAGTAGATAGATGACAGCTAGATAGATGGAGGGAGATAGATAGATACTGTAGATACATGATAGGTAGACAGACAGACAGATGATATAGATAGATAGATAGATAGATAGATAGATAGATAGATAGATAGATAGATAGATAGATAGATAGAAGATGATACAGATAGACAGATAATAGATAGACAGATGGTAGTGATAGATAGATAGATAGATAGATAGATAGATAGATAGATAGATAGATAGATAGAAGATGATACAGATAGACAGATAATAGATAGATAGACAGATGGTAGTGATAGATAGATAGGTAGGTAGGTAGGTAGGTAGAAGATGATAGAGATAGATAGATAGATATAGAAGATGATAGAGATAGATAGATAGATAGATGATAGAGATAGATAGATAGATAGATAGATAGATAGATAGATAGATAGATAGATAGATAGAAGATGATAGAGATATATAGATGGATAGACAGATGGTAGTGATAGATAGACAAATAGACAGATACAGATGATAGAGATAGATAGGTAGGTAGATAGACAGACAGACAGACAAACAATATAGATAGGTAGATACGGTAGATAGACAGGCAGACAGATGATAGAGATAGATAATAGAGATAGATGATAGAGATGGATAGGTAGGTAGGTAGGTAGATAGGTAGGTACAGTAGACAGACAGACAATAGACATAGATAGACAGATAGATGATAGAGATAGAGAGAGCGAGAGAGCGATAGAGCGATAGAGAGATAGAGAGATAGAGAGAGACACACAGAGAGAGAGAGAGACAGAGAGAGAGAGAGAGAGAGAGACAGACAGACAGACAGACAGACAGAAAGAGTGAATCTTTCTGGTCCAAAAACTAGCGAGTGTTTACACAGAACCAGGGAGTGTTTACCCATTGGAAATGCTTTGCTCCTTTGCTTGCTGGAGCTGGTAAAGTACTCAGAGGCCTGGCAAGGATTACCATCTGTCTGCTTTGTAGGCTGCCTTGGCATTGGGTAGGGGAAACCCTGGCACTGCGGCATAGGTAAGGATTAAACCGGCATTTTGCGTAAGTGTAGAGAAAGATGCAGACTATCAATTGCTGTTGTACTAGGAAAGTCAAAGTCTCTAATCAATCTTGTGAGTTGTTTCATGTGTTCTAAGAATAAGGTTTTATACTGGCTTGTAACAAGCCAGCGCATCCAGACCTTGTTTCTAATCACCCTCAAAGTTCTCCTATTTCCCTAACTTTCTGCCCTTCGCCTTGATTTAATACAAATTGCTTTGCTCTTGCTTTTCTTCAAGTTATTCAGATTTGCTCCAAAATTACATATGCTATCCTCTTTTTTTTACTCCTTTTCTGAATTCTAAGGCAAATGTAGAAGATACCTGAGATTAAAATGATGGGTATCTGTTCAAGATCATAGGATGACCACTGGCTGGCTTTGTTCTGCTTTGACCTGGGAGCTCACGTAAGCAGTTCATGATGTGTTCCATAGTTGGCTCCTGGCTATGTCTCTGCTGTTGTCGCTGAGCTCTTCCAGCTTCTGATACCAATAATACAATCAATTTAATTTCTGTGTACTGTGTTGGGTGATGTCCATGAAGAACTGAGTTGGCAGTAATTGGATTGGCGAAACCTGTTACGTCCTTCTCCTCTTCACTTCTGTTCCCCAAGGCATACAAACTCTGTTTTCCCCCATAATATTTCCATCTTTGGCATTCCAGTTTCCAACCGTAAGCAGCATATCTTGCTTCCATTATCTGTCTATTTAAGCTGAACCTGATCATAATCCTCATCCGCTTCTTCTCCCATCAGTGGTGGGACCATAAATGGTCATACAAATGGTCATCCCTAAAGTGGGCTGCATTTTGCCATATTTTGGATTAGGAGGTGAAAACATGCTTCAGAGCCGATGGCTTTGTAGCATGTGTCTACTAAGACTTCAACCAAACACACTTTTTCCCCAGGATCACATGTGACTGCACAGGAAGAGACACCATTGTCTTGTGTAGTTGAAGATGCGTCTGGCAAAGCTCCAGCGTCCAAAGTGCTCTACATCGTTACAAATGGTTCCTATATCCATAGCATCGGGGACTTGGTCATGGGATAAGTGGAGAATTCTCAAGTGAACACCACAATCTAGACCAGTGGTGGCGAACCTATGGCATGCGTGCCAGAGGCGGCACTCGGAGCCCTCTCTGTGGGCACGCATGCCGTTGCCCCAGCCTTGACGCCCCCCGTGGCCCCCTCCTCAGCAGCCCCCCCGGAGGAGAGTCACCCCTGGGCACAGCCCACATGGAGCAGCGCAGCCAATAACATGGTAGCTGGGCAGTGGGGACAAGACTCTGTCCTTGCGCCCTGTTGCGTGCAGATGATGCTATGGGGCATGGGCAGAGGTCGTGCCCGCCATGACGCTGCTGGGCTGCCTGGGCGATCTGCTGTGGGCCTTGGAGGCAGTGGGTGGGATATTTAAAAACCCTACACCTCACCCGCCGGCAATTTTGGTGGCCGGGGCTGAAACGGGATGTGGAAAACTATGTAACAAGTTGTACTGTATGTGCCACAATGAAAAGAATCCCAGGGAAAACCCCTGGGTTACTGCAACCGGTGGCAGACTCTTCTCAACCATGAGAAGAAATAGCTATGGACTTTATAGTAGACCTACCTGAAAACTCCTCCAAAACTTGGCTGTGAACTGCACCCCCCCTGTCCGAAATTATTTGCTTAGGGGCGCCATGCAGCCGGTAGATATGTTTCAGGAACAGTTTGGTCAGTCGTTGGGCAGATAGGCGAGGTGGGGGCGGGGCAAGGTGGTTTTGGGGCACGCGGTCTCTAAAAGGTTTGCCATCACTGATCTAGACCCAAGATCCCAAAGATGCTTTTTCAGAAGGCAACTGGACTGTCTTGTTTTTCTTTGAAGACCTTTCGCTTCTCATCTCATTCAGCTCTGGCCGGGAATGGGAGGATGAGAAGTGAAGCGTCTTCAAAGAAAAACTTCTTCCTGAAAAAGCACATTTGGGACAACCATTACCTGGATGACTGAGAATCTCCATAGACATCTAGACCCAAGAGTTTTTACCCTTTTCCAGAACCTAGAGGTTGTGCTGTGCAGTTGAAGGAAGATCCATCTACAACCAGGGCAATGTCTAACTAGGTCAGCTCCTTTGTACAAACATAGCTGTCACCTCTCTTTTTCCAAGCAAGATCAAAACAATCCCATTTTTACCCAAGTTCTTGTTCTCTTATCTCATGTTCCATCTGCCACTCTGAGTGGCTTCAGTCTAGGACAGGGGTAGGCAACCTTGGCACTTTTATGACTCGTGGACTTCAACTCCCAGAATTCCTGAGCCAGCCATGCTGAGGGGAAAGGGAGAGTTTCCATGCTGAGCCATGCTGGCTCAGGAATTCTGGGAGTTGAAGTCCACGAGTCATAAAAGAGCCAAGGCTGCCTACCCCTAGTCTAGGAAATCTACCCCAGACTTACTGGGCTTCCAGGAAAGAACGTCAATAGACTTCCAGATGTGGTGGGTCCTTTCAGGAAGTCCTCGACTTGTAACAGTTCATTTAATAACCGTTCAAAGTTACAACAGCTCTGAAAAAAAGTGACTTATGATAGTTTTTCACACTTACGACCGTTGCAGCATCCCTCTGGTCACGTGATCAAAATTCGGACGCTTGGGAACGGACTCATATTTATGACGGTTGCAGTGTCGGGGGGGGGGGCATGTGATCCCCTGTTGCGACCATTTGACCAGAAAAATCAATGGGGAAGCCAGATCCACTTAACAACCAAGTTACTAACTTAACAAATGCAACGATTCACTTAACAACTGTGGCGAGAAAGGCCGTAAAATGGGGCAAACTCGCTGAACACAAAGTTTCCCTAAGCAACATAACTTTTGGGCTCCATTGTGGTCGTACGTTGAGGACTACCTGCATATCTGATCTATTTCCATTGACTTCTTATCTTAAAAGTCTAGTTTGTCTGTTCAGCAGATATATTCCTTCAGGCATGTATCAGTATTTGTTTTATTTTTACGTATTGACATTTTTATACCACATCTACAATGCTTGGTATGCTAACATCAGCATCATGCAATATTAATAACCTGGGAGAAGTGAATTGCATCAGTAGAAACAGTGAACTCATTATTACTATGGATCAAAGGACACTATTGTTGTGTGGATCTATTGCTAGGAAGGACGGGCATCCACGGGGACTCAAAAGAGGCTGGATCTTGATTGTGTAGTCACATCCTGACTTTATGACTCCTTCCATGGATGCTCCTGGCTCCATCGGGTTTCAAGTCACCTCTTTTGTTCTTAATCTTAGAGCCTTTGTGATGTTCCTTTCTAATTGCAGCCCTGAGGATGAGATTATAACTCCAATCCTTTCTGGTTTATTGTTAAAACATGGAACATAGAATCCTAGGACTGGAAGGGACCTTGGAGGTCTTCTAGTCCAACCCCCTGCTCAAAGACAGAAGACCTTATTGTTGTTAATTGTGAAGTCGTGTCCGACCCATCGCGACCCCATGGACAACGTTCCTCCAGGTCTTCCTGTCCTCTACCATCTTCTGGAGT
>NW_015393323.1:11855-14850 GCF_001527695.2 Protobothrops mucrosquamatus | reverse complement strand
CTTCCCACCACGGTTAATTCAAAGCTACATAACTGGAGTTGACACAGGTGCACTTCAAACACTCAAATTGACACAGATTCGGAAGCCTCTGATGAAATCGGCTTTCATTGATCAGAATTTAACAGAAGAAGAAGTCAATATGAAATTTGTCCAGGACCTCTTAAGATGGGTGGATGAAATGCAGGTAACATCTTGACGTCGTGTATGGTCTTCATCTGCACTTGATCATTTTTTCTTATTTATTCAATGGATCAAGTTTAATTTTTTAAACCATTCCTTTAACAGGTACAGCTTGACCGAGCTGAATGGGGTTCAGATTTGCCAGGTGTTGAAAGCCATGTTGAAAATCACAAGAATGTTCACAAAGCTATTGAAGAATTTGAATCAAGTCTTAAAGAAGCAAAAATCAGTGAGGTACAGCATAAAAACACCTGGTGACTGTACATATTTTAAAAACATGCATAGGTTTTAACTTGTTGTATAACTGCACTTGGCTTAAAGAAGAATCACTTTGTTATATTAATTAAATGAATAATAAGAAATGCACAATCCTCCTGTTAACTGTTGTGTGTCTGGTGGCTTTTCTTTTCTTTCTTTAAAAAAAATCTCTAATCCAGTTTGTTCTACCCAGATCCAAATGACTGCTCCCCTCAAACTCAGCTATACAGAAAAATTGCACAAACTGGAGAGTCAATATGCAAAACTCTTGGTAAGATCATTGTCAAGAAGTCCAGGTCTCAGTGGGATGTTCCTTGGCAATGTAAGCAAAATCAAACTTTGTTTTTTTGTCTTTTCAAGAATGCCTCTAGAAATCAGGAAAGACACCTTGACACCCTTCACAATTTTGTGTCACGTGCCACTCGGGAACTTATATGGTTGAATGAAAAGGAAGAGGAGGAAGTTGCACACGACTGGAGTGAAAGGAACACAAATATAGCAAGGAAAAAGGAATATCATGCCGTAAGATTTAGTAATGTGTTAAAAATAAAGCTGAACGTATTCTTTCCTACTTGCTGCAGGTTTCAAAAGCTTTTTTTTTTTTTAATTTGAAAGGATCTGATGAGAGAACTTGACCAGAAAGAAGAAGTTATTAAATCAGTTCAGGAAATAGCAGAACAATTGCTCTTTGAAAACCACCCTGCGAGATTAACTATTGAGGTAGGTTATTAAATCTGGCTTTAGAAGCACTTTTTGTAGGATTCCAAATTTAGAGCAACACTTTTAAATAACTTTCTGCAGAATTACAGCCTTCCTCAGTTGGTTGTATGTTTGTTGTGTTTATTCTAACACCAGCCCTTCCCCCCCCCAGCTTTTGTTGAAAACCGTGGAGAAAACTCATATACAATCTTGTGAAATTATTTCCTGTTTAGTCCTCTGCTGTATTTCTGTTTCCAATGGTAGTCAATAACGGGCATCACGGATTTCATCTTGTACACATTAGAGCTCCAGATAACTATTTCCATTTTGTGTTATTGCTGCATTGCTGCACATAAAATTTTCTTGCAATATACGTTTAGTTGAGCATGAAAGGTTATGACTCAGTGCATTTGTTAGTCTTTAAAATTCAGCATGACACCTTGCTAGGGTCCTAAAATGAATGAAACAAGATTGCAAAACTTGGCCCTCCTGTTTAGGGTTCCAACTAGCCCATTGTGGTTTCTTCCTGAATTCTTCCTGGTTTCTTCTATTGTATTCTGTTCTATTTCTTGTCCTCACTGGCTGTGTTTCACTGCTGATTGTTTTGAGTTACTTAAAAAGGAATGCAGAGTGCTCTTTTTCCCCATGGAGAACTCCAGTACCATAGCACCATCTAACGTTTGAATAAGAGTGAATCTAGTACCCCTAGAGCGGGGGGGCAGCATTTTTCTTGCTCATTTGTAATAAGGAGCCTCTCCCTATAAATGTTTCATTGCTGTTATGCATCACAATTATATATTATTACAGATCTTACATGGACATTATATTTATTTTGGATTGGAATTAAGAAATATAATAAGTACTTTCAACCGTAGCAACTTTAAGAAGAGTGGATTTCAGCTCCCAGAAGCTGAAATCCACTCAACTTAAACTTGCTGAGGTTGAGAAACACTGTTGTAGAATAATCTCTTGCAACCAAAGACTGTAGCTAGCACATATGGGCACCTCCGAGTTTCAATACTGACCACAAGTTAGTTGATTCTGTATCTCTGTCAGTATGGATATTCTACAACAATACTTAAAAACTAGAAGCCGATGATCTTTGTGATCTGTCCTTGTTATTAAACAATACGCTCTACCGGATTCTGTAGCGAGTGTCACTAGTTTTAGCCAACTTGACAGGCAGCCACTATCCAATAATATAAGCTGGAGTCAAGGTGTTTAGATTCTAAATTGCAGTCAACCTGACTTTTCAGAAAATTTTTACTATTTTTGTAGAGCAATTTATATTTTAGAGAGTGCTTTTGTTCTACTGCATACAGTTGAGACAAAGGCATTAGGAATGGGGGAGGGAAAATCTATTCATATTCTTTCTCTCGTTAGAGAGAACTGGGGCTGAGATTGCATAGACACACGTGGTTCTTTATCTCTCTCTGTATCCTTCAGGCCTACCGAGCTGCAATGCAAACCCAGTGGAGCTGGATTTTACAGCTCTGCCAATGTGTTGAACAGCACTTAAGAGAAAACACTGCATATTTTGAGGTATGGATTAAATTGAAGATACTGTGACATGATTGCAGATTTCAGCTGTAGCTATACTACCAAGAAGGAAATTTTAATGTGGTTCTCAGCTAAGCAGTGTAGAAGAATGTTTAAAATTCACAGATGTGAAAAATGTGTTAAGACGAAGATACAGTTTTTACCCGTTTAAGTCAGATGTTTCAAAGAGACTATTTTTTATATTATTCCAGTAGTGTGATTCTACTGGTCCAGTATATTGTATATAAATCTTGTAAAAAAAATCAGTAACCATTACTGTTTTGATCTCTCTCTCCCTCCCTCCCTCCCTCCCTCTCCC
>NW_015393323.1:8506-11055 GCF_001527695.2 Protobothrops mucrosquamatus | reverse complement strand
CTCTCCCTCCCTCTCTCCCTCTCTGTGTGTATAATAAACATATTTTCAGTAGTGCCTTATTAAGTGAAAAGTTTGTTTCATTCTAGTTTTTCAGTGATGCCAAGGAGGCTCTGGATTACTTGAAGAATTTACGAGATGCAGTACATCGAAAATACAATTGTGATAGATCCAGCAGCATTCATAAACTAGAAGATATGATCCAAGAGTCTATGGTAGGAATGCGAATACGTTAGCTGATTTTACTCCTCAAGTATGTGTTAATACTTTCTAAGATATTATGCCTTTAGCCAGGATGATGCATGCGTATGCGCACACACAGAGACATGTGTGCAGTGTCTATTAGCAGAACCTTTTCTTTAATTGAGAAGAGGCATTCCCTGTAAAAACAAAGGTAGTTTGCATTCATTAATTTTCAGTATTGGAAGCTTATTAAACAGCCTGTATGAATCAAGCTATGCCCAAAATAACCATTATTCTTGAAACTGGAACGAATAAACCTAAATACTTGGGTGAAATTATTTCAAATTGATCATAGCTTGCCTTGTTCAAGAACTGTTGTCATTTCTGCCAAATACGACTATAATTATTAGAGAATAGTAATTATTGTACAAAGCCTCATTCCTTAAACTGATTCCCTCCTGATGTGTTGCAACAACGGTTACTAGGATTCCAGCCATATGAGAACCCTGAGAATGGGAAATAATCTCTGCAAATCATCAATTTGGAAAAGGCTGTCAAAAATGTCCCCAATTGTGCCTCTTGTGAATTACATCTTCGAAAAGAAACCAAACCAGAAAAAAAACCCAAGAAAACCTAAAACACTTCCAAGAAAAGGGTGCTTAATTTTTAACTGCTTTCAATATGTTTCTTCTTTAATTTGGCATCCAGGAAGAAAAAGAACAGCTCCTGCAGTACAAGAGCACCGTGGCAGGCCTTGTGGGTAGAGCAAAGGCAATAGTTCAGCTAAGGCCGAGGAATCCCGAAAATTCCCTAAAAACGTCCATCCCAATTAAGGCCATCTGTGACTATCGACAGATCGAGGTTGGAAGCTTTTACCATCTTCGAATCAGTTAATAATAATAATACTAGTAAAGTTGGAAGGGACCTTGGAGGTCATCTAGTCCAACCCCCTGCTCAGGCAGGAAACCCTATACCATTTCGGACAAATGGCTGTCCAGTCTCTTCTTAAAAACTTCCAGTGTTGAGGCATTCACCGCTTCTGGAGGCAGGTTGTTCCACTGGTTAATTGTTCTAACTGTCAGGAAGTTTCTCCTTAGTTCTAGGTTGCTTCTCTCCTTGATTAGTTTCCATCCGTTGCTTCTTGTCCTGCCTTCAGGCGCTTTGGAGAATAGCTTGACTCCCTCCTCTCTGTGGCAGCCCCTGAGATATTGGAACACTGCTATCAGTTATGGGGAGGAAGAAGACCCTGGGCTGGGTATTGATAACAAACTCCTGGAAGTCTCCTCCAGAGCTTATTGCCACAGTTGGGGACTAAATCAGTTTTACTTCGTTCTTTTGTCACTTTTTTGTTGTTGCATCAGTTGTTGACAGAGGTGCTTTGAGAAAGGCTTATTCAGTTGTTCTGGTTTTCTGTTAACAACTAGATAACCATTTACAAGGATGATGAATGTGTCCTGGCAAGCAACTCTCATCGAGCAAAATGGAAAGTGATCAGCCCAAGTGGCAATGAGGCCATGGTTCCCTCTGTTTGTTTTACCATCCCTCCTCCCAATAAAGAAGCCATAGACACTGCAAATAGGTAGGAAATTACATGCACCAAACCCATATTAATGTCACTTGCTTTTTAAAATCATTCTGAAAAATGTATGCAGTTTAGGAAATTTAGTACCAGTACATTCTGAAGACTGTCTTGTGTGATATCGCTAACATGATCCCCTTGCGTTTTATGCATTTCAGAATTGAGCAGCAATATCAGAATGTCCTATCTCTGTGGCATGAGTCACACATAAATTTGAAAAGTGTAGTTTCTTGGCACTATTTAACAACTGAAATTGAAACTGTTCGAGCAAGTAATGTCGCTTCGGTAAGTTCTTTGTGTATTCCAACTCTCATTTGGATAACTAGTTAGTTCCCCACTCCCCACCCCACCTGAGCATTCAGTATTTCAGCAATATGACCTTACAATGAAGAATTTACATTTTACCATTACAATGACATGTAAAGATTGAGAAGAGCTTCATATTTTATATAGCAGACATGATGCTAAACATGTACCAATATTACATTGGAACTTGCTATAAAAATGCTAAAAAAATACTGACCTGTGACATTATCCAGTAGATGTGGTACCATGGATGTTTGTCTTTATGCACTGTATGTGTATACTGTGGGCATTGTATTCCTGAGAGGCACCTTTCTATAGGAGATGACCAAGCTGAGCCTGAGGGAGGGATCAAGCGCATCATCAGTCTTGAGTCCCTTCATGCCCACAAGAGATCAAGTCCAGCCCACCTTGACTTCCATCGATTCTTATCTCCCGCTAATTTCCCTTGGCTGTTAGTAGTTCAGATTTTTGCAGAGAGCTTAGC
>NW_015393323.1:2756-6674 GCF_001527695.2 Protobothrops mucrosquamatus | reverse complement strand
CCTTCCTAATCAGGCACAGTTCCAATCCAGATTGTTACTATTTCCTCCCAACCCTATCATTACTCGTAAAGTAAAGAAAAGAAATTGGGCCTTCTTGCTTTCTGAATCCTCTGATAGTTTCATTTGACCTGGTCAGATGAAGATCATTCAGACACAAACACAAATACAAATTATGGTGCCAAAATTGAGACAACATTATATGGATTGGCTTATAATTTGTGAACATAGTTGGTTTATCATTCTACAGCTTGCAGTTTAGCATAGTGGCAAACTTAGATATGACAATGTGGTCAATATGAAATACATTTAGTTAGGATATACTTTCCATGTGGCTTTTCTTGAAATACACCTGAGATAGAATTAAAAACAGTGCTGTATCTTTTGTGTTTGGAAATGTTACAGTTATCACATAATGTTTTATGCCAAGTTGTTCACATAACCACTTTTGGGAAGAAAAACAAACAAACCAAGGACCTAAACCAGGCATGCCCAACTCCTGGTCCACAGGCTGCATATGGCCCTGGACAGCTAGTAATGTGTAATTACTAGCTGTCCAGATTGTAAAAAATAAAGGATTTTTCTTATTTATGTACATTAATTATAATGGCCAAAGACAATTCCACTTCACTCAATGCAGTCTGAGCAAGCCAAACATTTGGACACCTATGGCCTAAACCAGGGGTAGGCAACCTTGGCTCTTTTATGACTCGTTGGACTTCAAATCCCAGAATTCCTGAGCCAGCCATGTTGAAGTCCACGAGTCATAAAAGAGCCAAGGTTGCCTACCCCTGGCCTAAACCATTACATCAGAAATTAATATGGAGTTGGAGATAGGTTTCTAATTAGGGAGAAAAAGAGAAAAAAAAATGTAGGCTTTCATGTTGTTGTGCTCTTTCATTTACAAACGGTTACAAAAAAAGAAATGATGGACATCTTAACCAACCAATACAGTAGTAAGGAATAAGCTGGCAGGGAGGGAGGGAGGTGTTAATCAGTCCTCCCAAGTTGGATCAAGGCTGGTATTATGCTATTGTAGCTGTTGCTTGTGGTTCTTAGGGACTTCAGCTCATGCTCTTCCCTTAGTTTAAGAATATGAGTTGTGAGAATCCTTTACTATAGGAAAATAAGCCTCACCCTTTTTTTTCTGTAGAAGCTCAAAAAGGAGCTGGATCGACTCAAAGATGATTTGGAAACAATCACAGATAAATGCAATGATTTCTTCAGCCAAGCTGCTGGTTCCCCTTCGGTCCCAACTCTGCGCTCTGAACTTAATCTTGTCATTCAGAACATGAATCAGGTTTATTCCATGTCTTCCATTTACATAGAAAAGTAAGTAAGGCCTTTTATTGGACATTATCACTGTTATTGTAGCAATATTTTTTAGCTATGAAAATAGCTGTGTGAAAACGTGAATGTTGAAAGGCAGATTTCTTCTTTCAAATGGATAGAATTAAATTGAATTCAGATATATTAAAATATTTTGAAAACGTTATTGTTATTTTGAGCGGCTATTAGCACACGTTTTATTTGTTTCAGGTTAAAAACCGTAAATTTGGTGCTCAAAAACACTCAAGGAGCTGAAACTCTAGTAAAACAGTATGAGACTAAACTTTGTGAGGAAGACCCATTAACTGCTGACAAGAGCAATATTGAGAACCTGATGGGTACACTGAAGGTATGAATATGGGTATTAATTTGGTATTGGTATTAATACGCCTTTTAATTATGTTAAGATAAAACACTTTGCAGGCTACATAATGAGTGACTTTTGAGAAAGTACCAGTGAAGGAGAATATTTGTAGCTCAGGGTTGAAATGAAGGGGTCATTGGTGCTCCCTGAGCTTGCTTGTTTTCTTGCAGATGTTTCATTACCCCAACTAGGTAACATCATCAGTGCTAGTAAGGAGTGCTGTTTGCTGTCTGTTTATACTCTGGTATCTTGCCTGTCTGGATGGGTGGGTGGGTGGTCTTGGGGATTCTTTGGTTGGGCTGTTTACTAATGGCTCTGATTGCTGGTCTGATGGTGACCTTGGAGTTAATCTATGCTGATCTGAGTTCTGATTACTGGTTTTCATGAACACTAACTGGCAGTCAAAAGGCATGACAAAAATTCTTTAATTTCACAACATATAGACAGTGTCAAGCAAGAACATCCGATGCTTCTACTTTCAGAACCATGACAGACAGATTTAACCATAGTTTCAATTGAGAAAATGTGACAATCCTAGACCAGGCCAAATCCAAAAATGCCAGGGAATTTCTAGAAGCCTGGCATTCTGACAAATTAGCCATCAATAGACACATAGACATTAACAACACCTATAGATTATGCAAAAGAGACACTCAACCAGCCCCAAAGAGAAAAAGACTCCACCAGTAATCAGCACTCAGATCAGCATAGATTAACTCCAAGGTCACCTTCAGACAAACAATCAAGGAAGCAACACCCCAATCAAGAAATTGCCAAAGAACCATTAGTAAATAGTCCAACCAAAGAATCCCCAAGACCACCCACCCACCCAAAGAATCCCCAAGACCACCCACCCACCCAGACAAGCAATACACCAGAATATAAACAGACAGCAAACAGCACTGCTTACTAGCACTGATGATGTTACCTAGTTAGGGTAATGAAATGTCTGCAAGAAAACAAACAAGCTTACAGAGCACCAAGGACCCCTCATTTTGAGAGAGTGAATACTTGCAAATGTGAAAATGGAATTGGAATCACAGATAAATGGCTGATAAAATATAATCAGTTCAAATGATTGTAGATGTCATTCCATTGTATCCCTTTATTGGAAACTGAGCTACATATTACACTGACTGAGCATAAAGAACAGTCCAAAGCTGCCAATTTCAAATATTGAAGTCTTTCTTCCACTCTCTGGCCTTAAAGACAAAAATAGTTGAAGTAATCTGTTAAATAAGTATTTCCCTTTTCTTGCCTTATATCCATAATAAAGACATTTTTCCAGGAAAAATGAAGTTGTAGCCTAGGCTTTTCTCCTTGCAATCATTTTCCCTACCGCTTGGGAACATTGAAAAATATTAGCTTCCTATGGAATAAGCTCTGGAATACTTAATTGTGTCTCCATGCTACATGATAAGAATACTGTAAATATTATAACATTACATATATTTGGCAATATTTAGTAAAGTGAATATGTTTGTTTGACATACTAAAGTATATCCCCGTGATTGATTATAATGTAGTAGTCCTCTCTTATCTATTAACTCACAAATGTGTGAATTATAGTTCTTACTGTCCTTACCTAGCATATTGATTGACCATGTTGATTGAGAATAGTAATGGCAGTCTGATACATTGGGGAGGGTTGGGTTTGGAGCCTGAATACGGCATTTGGGAAGATGCCACTAGGAACAATATTGTCTGTTTGTCATCACATACTTTATTCATTAGCAATGGAGAGCTGAAGTTGATGAAAAAAGAGAAGTATTCCATGCCTTAGAAGATGAACTTCAGAAAGCGAAAGCAATTAGTGATCAGATGTTTAAAACACACAAGGAACGTGATCTTGACTTTGACTGGCACAAAGAGAAAGCAGATCAGTTAACTGAGAGGTGGCAAAATGTTCATTCTCAGATTGAAAACAGGTTAGTATTTTCTTTTTAAAAACTGTCTTGACAAGAATAATCTCATCAAGGGAGTATAAAATATTCTCATTGCATGATACTGTACTGTGGGGTTGTAGCTGCCATCGCTGACTATAGGGGGCGAAATTTTGGCCCCCTCAGAGAGGGCCCGCAACTTGGGAGTCCTCCTGGATCCACGGCTGACATTGGAAGACCATTTGTCGGCCGTGACCAGGGGGGCGTTTTATCAGGTCCGCCTGATTCACCAGTTGCGACCTTTTCTGGACCGGGACGCCTTGCGCACAGTCACTCATGCTCTCG
>NW_015393323.1:0-1452 GCF_001527695.2 Protobothrops mucrosquamatus | reverse complement strand
GGAAACACAGCTGGGAATATTTGGTTTTAATTCGGCTTTTATCAGGGTTTATTCTTTTGTATTTTTGTATTGTGTATTTTTTGTATTTTGGGTATATTATTTGTTTTTAATATGCTGTGAACCGCCCTGAGTCCTATGGGAGAAGGGCGGTATACAAATTAAAATAATAAATAAATAAATAAATAAATAAATAAATAAATTTGGAAGACGATACTTTGATAGTGATAGAAATAACATTGGAAAGAAAGTGACAAAATAGGCATCTCTAAATGGTATGCAGGATGGCAGTCGATCTGTCTATCATTATGTAAACTCAATGAGGTCAGTAAAAGTTGAAGTTGCCCTGTATGTGCTCTTTTCCTGATATCACCTTCCTCCCAGAGCACTTTTCTCAGTGACTCTCTTTTGAGTAGAGAAGTGAATTATACCCTACAGAAAAATAAGCTGTTAGGGAGAGGATTCAGCATTGCCCCCCCCTTTTTTCCCCTACAGTGATACCTCCACTCCATTTTATATGTGTGTTTAGGTCAAACTTGGGATTAAAGCAGTTGGGCCTGCCATTTATTAGAATAATGCTGAGGTTCAGTTCATGAATAGGGTGAGAAATAGAGGAGTAAGGAAACTTATGGATTACATTTTCAAGATGACTGCTTTTTAGAATATAAAAGTGTGTAGACATTAATTAAAAGTAATTGGTAGGCTTTTGCATTTGAAATACTGGTTTCAAAATTTAATTGTATTCTATAATAAACAATTACACTGAATTAGTCAATTTGGAGGTCCTGTAATAGAAATGGAAACCACTGCAGGCAATAGTGCTTTTGTGGCTTTTTCCAGGAATGACTCCACAGTTTATGAGTGTGGTACCTAATCTCAGCATCTATTTTCCTGGTGGCCATTGATTCTGAGAAAAGATGCAGCTGCTTTGATGAGTTGGAGATGGATGCTATGTGAATGTCCCTGCTCCCACTGTAGCACCATATTTTCTTTTGAATCCAAAGCACTGCATAGCCGCACTAATTATACCTATCACTTTAGTTCAGTTGCATTTAGCATAACATTTAATTATTGCCTACTGTTCCTTAGTCATTGTATTTATATGTTGGCTTAGGAAACAGGTATATAAAACTTGGCAATACAATGTGATATAATTGACAGAATAGTATTTTCTATAATGAACTTGAATTTAATGAGCTCATGAAAAAATACGGATTGTTTATTCCTGGTTTCCACATTGCAGTTTCCAAATTTACCTAATGAGAAATAAGTTCAGAGAATAGCCCTCCAGTGGTGGTGGTTCAGAACTGCAAGATAATTTTAAATTACACTTTTTATTTATTTGTAATCATTCCTGCTTATTCAAATTATTTACTGCCTGGCATTTCAAACGAGGGACAGCCAGAGGTCTCACCTCCCCCCGTCCCACCCAAAAAAATGATATGGATCATTATA
>NW_015393322.1:10747-14852 GCF_001527695.2 Protobothrops mucrosquamatus | reverse complement strand
ATGAGTCTCATAGGTATATAAGGAAGTTGAATGACAATTTTCTTACAGAATTGTTTGTTTACATAGAATTTTGATCTTTTTGGAGTTACATAAATTATTTATCTTATTTATTCTTCTTCTTTTCTAGAGGAAATCTGTATATTGTAGAGAATCAGTACTGTATGGTATAATAATTATGATGTAGGATTAATATCTAGAACAGTGATGGCGAACCTTTTAGAGACCGAGTGCCCCAAAACTGGCCCCACTCCTGCCCCGCCCACACTCCGTCCCATCCTGCCTGCCCGCAGGGCTACTCACCGCCTCCAGGCCCACCGAAGATCGCCCAGGCAGCCGAGCAGCGCCATGGCAGCTACGCCCTTTGTCCGCGCCCCGCAGTATCAACTGTGCACGATGGGGCGAGGGCAGAGTCTTGTCTACACTGCCTGGCTGCCATGTCTTTGGCTGCGCTGCTCCGTGTGGGCCACGCTCAGGG
Source organism: Protobothrops mucrosquamatus (assembly GCF_001527695.2). Taxonomy (NCBI): domain Eukaryota; kingdom Metazoa; phylum Chordata; class Lepidosauria; order Squamata; family Viperidae; genus Protobothrops; species Protobothrops mucrosquamatus. The sequence goes on along the minus strand of NW_015393322.1, from coordinate 14,377 downwards.
GCGACTCTTCTCCAGGGAGGCTACTGGTGAGGGGATCATGGGCAGAGGCAAGGCAGGGGCAACGGCATGTGTGCCCACAGAGAGGGTTCCGAGTGCCGCCTCTGGCACCCGTGCCATAGGTTCGCCACCACTGATCTAGAAGACCTGGGTTTAACTTTGTCTTTAACCTTGAAAGCTCATTGGCTGACTTTGTGCCAATTTTTCTCAGACCAACCCATCACAAAAAGTTATGAGGAAAAAAATGTATTATTTTCTAGGATTGTTGGAAAACAGCCCCAGGGTACTTTCCATAGAATCTGAATTTCTAATTTGCTTTTACATAGCAATATCACTCTGCTTGAGTAGATTTTGGATGTTGTGCTTTTAAAATGTTGCCACTCTTGTGACTATATTAGAAATAAAAGCAAGGATATCCTTCATGAATGACTGGTATAATCAAGTTCTGATTTATATTTTAAAATGATGAGCATTTTTGGATGGTTAGCATAGCTTTGATTATTATTTTTGTTTTTCTAGAGGATGGTTGCAATACATGGAAAGTTTCAAGCTTCTATAAGAGAACATTGATTATTTTTGAAATGCATACTACAAAAACTTGCTTTTCTAAAGCTAAATCAAGGAAAACTGATGAGCTCCATTTCTTAATAAACTGCACCAACATAAATTTATCCATAATTACAACAAGATGGAATAGGTGCTTTCATTTTTCAACAATTGACTTAAATGTGAAAATTTTCATTTATTAAATTCACTTTAATACAAGTGTACAGAAATCTTTTAAAAGAAAATATGCTTTAAAAAAATCAAAAGATATCACGTGTTTCCCAATTTGTCTTGAAAAGTGCTATCTTTAAAAATGTTCAAATCATATTAAAGTTTTGGCTGTGATGTACTGTATATTACGAACCAGGCTTCTATGCAAATTTTTCATTTCTCATTGATTAGGTTCCTAGAAATCTCTTCCCCTTCTAAAGCCTATAAGGTTTCCTTCTTTAAAAAAATAATAGCTACCAGTTAAACCTGCAAAATAGCATGCAGTAAAATACTTATCTTCAACAGTAATTGATCCCAGAATTATGGACATAAGCCATGGCAATTGTTAAGTAGGTCACCATGTAACTGCCCCTGATTTTATGACTTTTTTTGTGGTGACTGATAAAGAGAACCCATTATACCCAATGGGTATTTTTTGCTAGAAGTTTCACCAAAAAAAAAAAAAAAAGATAAGCACTGTAGTCATGTGACATGGGATGCTGCAAACAGCCATAAATGCAGGATGGTTGCCAAGCTCCCAAAATACAGTTACATGACTGCAGATGGGTGTAGCTGTTTGAATTTTGAAACCATGTTGTAAACGTAGCTCTGGGGAGGTCTGTCATAATTTTGAACAGTCACTAAACAACAGGTCCAAAGTTGAGGACTACCTATATATGCATTTAATTTAATCTTAAAATTACATTTCGTATGGGGGAAAAAATTAAACAAGCAAAAAAGATCAGGTCTTCTTGTCTATAGAGATTGTCAGATTAGCTGTTCTTGAACCTGGAATTGGTGTAGCTTTTAGCTTTGGAATCGTTTATTAGAGAGGCTTTACCAATTTATTAAATGGAACTAAATATTTATATTATTAAATGGTCCTTGTTTTAAAATCGTTTTTTCCTTTTCTTGTATATGCTGATAATTAATTGTGCTATGAAGAAGAAAGCAGAAAAAAATGCTAGTTTGTCATAGGTTACTGGCAATGTAAAGAGAATATGTAATAAACCTCGGTGGTCTCTAGCTGAGATTCTCATAATTACAGAGAGAAACGCAAATCTGCTCATAGAACCATGAGAAGATAGAAGAGAAGCTTATGCTGTGCAACTGGGAGAAATTGGCCTAAATCGCAAGTCATTGTAAAGAAATTAGAATTAGAAAATGTTGCCATGTTTTCTGCTGGCATTCAAAAATATTGATTTAGTTTCTGAAATTTAATTAGTAGAATTGAGCAATGTGGTCCTGAAAGGCATAACAAGTTTCATTATTCCTGCTTTTTCCTTATTTAAAACAAAAAATCCCCCCTCCAAAAAGTTACACTTGATCTTTGACATACTTTTACATATATTTGTATAGAAATTTGTATATTTTAAAAATACCTGTGCTAAAGGAGAGTGTAGAAAGCCATTTGAGTAGCAAAAATGTTTCCTATGCAAACGTAGTACTGAAAAATATCACTGTTTTTACCATTAGTGTATTTATTTCATATTAAAGATGTAGAAATGAAACAGCTGACAATACAGTTTTTCTCATGTCAAAACAGCATGTGGTACTGCATTTGGTGCTCAGTTCCACTAGAAATCTTGACAGACTTGTGGAACTTCCACAAATTATCAATAGACCTACTTTTACAGTATTTCTTAAATGAACATGTATTTCTCCCATCTCCCAAATTATTCAAACATCTTTGTAATTCTCTAATAGAAGAGAATATCTGTAGCTCAGGATTAAATTATGAAATCCTGGGTGCACTCTGAGCTTGGTTGTTTGCTTGCAGACATTTCATTACCCAGCTAGGTAACATCTCCAGTGCTAGTGGGTATGGAGTTTTCTCCCTGTTTATAAACAGTAGCTTATAAACTACTGTTGGGTGTGTAGTGTAACTGGTTTCAAAGTTAGATTTTGTCATTTTAAGTATCTTTGCTGTTAAGTAAAAGAAATGGTGCTTTTGCTCTATCATCATATAGTTGAGTAGCAACTATATCTAGGCATAAGTGATGGAGTGGTAGTTTGTTGCTGGAGTTATTAATATAAACACCCATGAAGTTAGTACAAAGCAATTGCCTTAAACGTTTGTTTCCTGCATCCATTTGTGAATAGTCTTTTCAGCAAAGTACTCACTACAATTGTTCAAATTTCAGAGTAATGGTCTCTGATCAATACTGTTGAATCACACAACTTATATATTAAGTGTACCTCTTCAAAGAAAACAAAAGCCTAACCCAGTTCCTCTAACTTTATATACTCTTTCATTATATGTAAAGAATGATTGATAAATCCTTCCTTGTAGCAGCACTCATCAAGGTCTAAATAATAAGAACATTTTATTATATTTCTCTAGCATTTTTGATGGTGGTGGAGTGATCCATGGTTCAACATTCCTATAGTCTTAGGTTCCAGTTCTAGACACAAAATATGCCAATACAAGGTATACCTTATACTGTCTTTGAACAAAGGTGTTTACAAGAGAACAACAATGTTCTGACAATTGTGTATGACACCTTTTGGCTTTTGTACTGAAGCCAGAATATATAAGGCCCCTAACTTGTGGGGTGCCACAAGGGTCGGTCCTCTCTCCCCTATTGTTCAATATTTATGTGAAGCCGCTGGGTGAGATCATCCGTGGCTTTGGGGTGGATTTCCATCAGTACGCTGATGACACTCAGCTGTACATCTCCACCCCAGGCCACCCCAATGATGCCCTTGACGTGATGGCCCGGTGCCTGGAGGCCGTACGGGTCTGGATGGGGAGAAACAGACTCAGGCTCAACCCTTCCAAGACCGAGTGGCTGTGGTTGCCGGCGCCTCGGCATAGTCAGCTGACTCCGTCGCTGACTATAGGGGGCGAAACTTTGGCTCCCTCGGAGAGGGTGC
>NW_015393322.1:0-10457 GCF_001527695.2 Protobothrops mucrosquamatus | reverse complement strand
AAGGGTTATTTTTAACATGGTTTTATAATAATTTTTATAAAAAATAATAAAGGCCTTATAATAATATTTCATTTTAAATTAACATTTTAACTTTAGTATTATTATATTTATGTATTTGTTTTTAAAAGGCTGTAAGCCGCCCTGAGTCCGTAGGGAGAAGGGCGGGGTAGAAATATAAATAATAAATAAATAAATAAATGCATCCCAGTGTTTTTCTGAATCAAGATAATTCTCCAGCATGAAGAGTGGAGAATCCACCAATGGGTTTTGTTTGTCTTCTGCCCATAGACTAAGAACGTTTCACTGAGTGTTGGCATTTCAGGAAACGTTTATTTTCTAGTATAATTTTAAGAACTGACAGAGACATTTGACTTATATTAAAATTAAACTTCCAAGTGCCATCGAACACATAGATTGTAATTTATAAAATCCTATATGGTTTGCAATCTTGTTCAAACCACTGATGAGGTAATCCTAGAAGATTGATAACCCCCAATTTCCACAATGTACATGTCACAGAAGTTTATTTTTATTTATTTAATATTTTTAATCCACCTTGATTATTTTTATAAATAATTTGAGGCAACAAACATATATAATACTCCTTCCTCCCTCTATTTTCCCCACAATAACAACACTGTAAGGCAGATTGGGCTGGGAGAGAGTAACTGACCCCTAATCACCCAGCTTTCTTTCATGTCTAAGGCAGGAATAGAACTCACAGACTCCTGGTTTCTAGCTTAGTGCCTTACCCACTAGACCAGGGGTAGGCAACCTTGGTTCTTTTATGACTCGTGGACTTCAACTCCCAGAATTCCTGAGCCAGCCGGCTAGCTCAGGAATTCTGGGAGTTGAAGTCCACGAGTCATAAAAGAGCCAAGGTTGCCTACCCCTGCACTAGACCAAACTTTTTTTTCTGGTTTTATAGATGCTGCATCTCAGTAGCAATTTCTGCTCTTTGAAATAATCGTTGCCTGAAGCAAGATTGGACTTCACAATGTTGCCTTTATTATTAAAAATGATTGTTTCAAAGAGCTTTCAATTATTTGTATCTAAATTGATTGTAATTACAATTCTGTTTCTAATGACATTATGGTTAGTTATTTTAATTTGTACCATAGATAGATATATTACTGTGAACTCCTGAGAATTTTGGAATTGCAGGAGGTAAAAAATATCTAATAACATTCATTTTATCAGAAAAATACATCCATACTTAAGAGATAATATATTTCCCATTAAAAGCTTTAAAACAAACCCTCGCATAGAGAATTGGAGGCTAAAGGCTGGGGGTAATGCAGTAATCTCTCTAAATCATTGGGAATGAGGGGATGCAATAATAGGAATGCTCTTGGTTGGATTGCTACACAGCCAAGGATGGATAGATTGAGTTGTAAAAAAGGCAGAGAAATAGAGTGGACGTGACACTGCAGGCCTCTTCCGGGAGATCACACATCGGTTCGGTCAGCCCAGGGTCGACCTATTCGCTTCCCCAGTGAACACACAGCTTCCCTGGTTTCTCGGTTTCCCTCTCAGGGGTCAGAGGGAGCAGATGCCCTCCACAGTCCTTGGCCGGAGGGTCTACTCTATGCCTTCCCACCTTTTCCTCTGATTCCAGCTGTCATCAGAAAACTGTTGCAGGAACAAGCGGAGCTGATATTTGTGTTCCCACACTGGCTGAGGCGATCATGGTTCGTGGATCTCGTGAACCTCACCGTAGCTCCTCCGTGGATAATTCCTCCAGAGCAGATAATTTTAACGCAAGGGGTCATACAACACTCAGACCCGCAGTGGCTCCAATTAGCTGTCTGGCATCTGAACACCAGTTCCTGACGCGGGGATCTTACTCCCCCAGTGTGATATCCATGATTCAGACTTTGAGGCAACCGGCGACAAATCAGATTTACGATGCCACTTGGAGGAACTTCTGTAACTGGTGTGACCACAGTAGTTTGTCCATCTCTTCTGTCACTATCCCAAGAATTCTTGAGTATCTCATGGATGGAGTGGATATGGGTCTAGCACCCAGCACTATCCGTAGGCAAGTGGCGGCACTCTCCATGGTGTTCACCTGTGCCAACTCCGCGCCATTGTCTCATCACCCGAGGGTTCGATTCTTTATCAAGGGAGTTACAAACAGCAGACCTCGTGTAGTCCATCATTATCCCACTTGGGAGTTACCCCGGGTTCTACAGGCTCTTACAGGATCCCCTTTTGAACCTATCAGATCTTGCACTCTTTGTCTCTTGTCTCATAAGGTGGCCTTCCTGGCGGCCATCACATCGCCAAGACGCGTTTCGGAACTGGCAGCTCTTTCTGTTAGGGAGGACTTGTGTACCTTCCACCATGACAGAGTGGTACTGCAATTGGACCCCTTGTTCATCCCCAAGGTAAACACATTGTTTCATCGGGCACAGGAGATCGTGTTGCCGGACTTTTGTCCCAATCCCTCACACGTCCTGGAGCGGCAGTGGCATTTCCTGGATGTACGCAGGGCGCTGCGATATTACCTTAAGAGGACTGCTTCTTTTCGTAAATCTGAGGCACTTTTTGTCTCCTTCCGTGAGGGTTCCAAAGGGCAGAAGGTTTCTTCTTCTACTATTGCCCGGTGGATTAAGGCCTGTATCGCTGAATCTTACCAGGTCTGCTCCTTTCCAGTTCCTAGCCATCTAACGGCTCATTCCACACGCAGTGCTTCCACATCGGCTGCGTGGCAAACTCAAGCTTCCATAGTTGACATCTGTAGGGTGGCGACGTGGTCATCGCCTTCCCCCTTCATCCATCATTACAAGCTCGACAAATTTGCTTCTGCAGAGGCCTCTTTCGGCCACCGGGTCTTACAACAGGTGGTCCAATTCAGCACCGACACATGACCGGCCTGCGTCCCACCCGTGGGGTCACATGGGCTTTGATATGTTCCATTCGTGGATTCTACATTCCTTACATGCTGGAGAAGGGGCGTTGTCTTATCTGAACGCCTTTTCTCAGCATGAGGAATGTAGAATCCACTCCCTCCCCTTTCAATTCAGCAGTCAGGTCAGTGTCAGCAATCCGGGAGCCAATACGTCACACAATCATTGGCTTCGCCCTTTTCGAAACTGGGGCATGGTCAGGCCCAGCAGGGGCGTGGCAACTTTGATTGATTGGTCTAATTGGGCTAGAGGACTTCTAAAACCCATTCGTGGAGTCTACATTTCTCATGCTGAGAAAAGGCATTCAGGTAAGACAACGCCCCATCTCTCTAAATCATGGGGAATGAGGGGATGCAATGATAGGAATGCTCTTGGTTGGATTGCTACACAGCCAAGGATGGATAGATTGATTTGTAAAAAAGGCAGAGAAATAGAGTGGACATGACACTGCAGGTATATAACTTTTGTTGGAAGCCTAAACCCTCACCATGGTTTGTTTTTAGCATTGGATTAACATAATCTGTGAAGCCATCTGCTTTTTTCTTTTCTTTTGTTGTAAACTGTGGTTTAGGGTTTATTGTAATATGTGAACTCCACAAATGAAATTGCCCATACTTTGGTCAAAGGATGAACACACTCATTGGGCTTTTCTGCATAATCTGTTAACTGTGGGTGGCAACACTTCAGCATTCACACTGAAAATACTTGCATCAGTGATGTCACCCTCAGCTTGCTCCATCCTGGCACAGAAGCAGCCTAGAATTGTAGTTTTCTGCTCCACTTCAGAGTAATGTTTTCTGGTTTGCACCATCACAAACCTGGCTGTGCTGTTTCTTTGCTGCACCTTATATTCAGTCAGTGTCTATGCTAGCAATAATAATTATATAGAGTGTTGGCATGCTATCTCTCCTCTAGTCTCTGGTTTCTGCCTTCCAAAGCATTTTTACTTTTTGTGCATCAACATAAAATCTGAAGCCCACTGTGGTTTATGAAGTGAATCTTAGGCATTTCATGGGGTTTTCCATATATCCAATAAGCAATGTTGAAAAAAACAGTTTCACTGCTTCTTATATTCTCTCTGGTTAGATTCACTGGACCATTTTGGAGAAGTGATCAGTTTGGAACCACAGATTTTACACTGTTCTTCAGCATAAGGAATTTAGAATGTGATTTAAGAAATTTGGATCCAATGGAATATCTTGATGACAATAGAAATTTGGGGATGTTATAAGGAAGCACAAGTGTATACTGCAGAAGATATAAGTTAGAAATTAATAGTTTTCAGATATCATCTTTTCCTTTTGATAGGAACTATAGTCACTATTTGAGAAGTGAGCCAAAAATATTAAAAGAAATGCAGTTCACAGATCTATAGCTGACAGCAGCACTTGGAAATAGTTGGCATATGGTCATTTAGTTATTCAACACCTGGTTCTGTATACTGAATAGTGAAGGCTAAAACAGCAGGATAAGAAAACTCAAAAAGTTGCTGGTTTTTGTTTCCATATATTTCACAAAGAGTGAGGCCTTATACTCTGATCAATATCAACCTCTGGCTGTAAAAAAATATATGTTAGTTGAACAATTTCAGACAATAATTTCATAGTTAAGTTCTGATCCACTTAATTTATCTCTGCAATTCCATTTGCAATTTATTATGGTAAAGTAAAATCTCCTCTAGGGCTATGAAATCATAATACTGATGTGATTGGTCATACATATTAAATTCAGCTGTCTGTTTATCTCCAATAAGGCAGAGGAAATATAGCTAAGAATCCCATATTCATAGTCTGGTAAGATTACTAAAATAGGCCAAGGTTCCATGGTAAAGAAAGAAACTTCTCCTGTGATCTCTTGTCACACTAGTTGGGAATTTGAGGCAGCATGGGAAATGTTACTATCATGCATATATTGTGGTAAAGTGCAACAGGTCGTGGCATTCTCCCATTTGACAATCCCTCATGTACATGAAGAATGCTTTCATACTCTGTTTCAGCCATCTTTTCTCAAAACTACATAATAACCTTCATTGCTTTGGTTGATATTCTCATTTTTTTTATTTAGTTCTGAAGTTATCTGAAGTATTATTGTTGCTATTATTTGCCCTGGATAAAATGGATTATCTAGATTCTTGGTAGTCTGGATGTAGGACTCCTTGATTACTGTATATAGATGACTTGAGGTGGGGTATGACTTGAAATGGGACAGTTCTGCTGAGCCTCTCCAGCAGCCTACTGTACCATCCATCGTAGCATCCTTCTGGATTGTCTCAAAGATTAGAATTGGAGATTGTGCATTGTGCTCTGTGCTGTAGTGGTGTTTCTCCTTTCTGAGAAGACCGTTCCCCAGGAGGAACATACTAAGCAGTCCCCAACCTTTTTGGGTCTGCGCACCAGCAGTGGAGATGGGTGGTAGCGACGGTAAAGGGGATGGTTTTGCACATGTACAAAAAAGCTTTGCATGCTCACCCGCCACTGGTATGGTCCAGTTTACAATGGCCCAGGAGTTGGGGGCCTTTAAGTTGGAATATTAAGCTTTTCGATGCTTCCTTGTAATGTGCTCAAGCATTCAGCATTGTCCCCATTTGCATGAAACTACTGGGAAGTCATCCATCAGCATATCAGTGTTCTGATAATACTGAGTTTTATATATTCAGCTTTGGCCAAAACTAGAGCGGGAACTCTGGTGCTGGGAGTCTATTGAAACTGAACAGCAGAAAATTTCTACTTGGCAACTCAGTTTCAGGACATTTTGTAAGAATAGATGGGGAATATGGAACTGCTTTAGTTTTGCAGAAGTTTCTCATTTCCAATTATATCCCTGTTATTTTGCTGCTGTTTTTCAGTGGCACAACAACAGAGTGCTGACGACAGCATATAGCCCATGGTTTGCAATAACTGGCTAAAGTTAAGCCAAGCCTAGTCCCAGCATATCAAATCTTTTTAAAAGAGGATAGATTTAGAGACCATATGATTCTGTAAAGTCATAGACATTAATAAAACAATATTTGAATATGTCAGATTAATTATAGCTCAACCTGAATGCCCACCCTGAAATAAAGCAATATTTTGCATATGGTTTATAGAAGTAGACAGTTTGGAGTCCTTCATATGTGTTATACTGAAATTCTCATAGGCCTTAATTAACATAATCCATTTTTAGGATGATATAAAATGCAACCCAAAATATTCAGTTGCATATTTCTAAATAATATGCAAGTTACTAGCTAGATTAACTAGAGCAGGGGTGTCAAACTGCCGGCCCGCGGGTCGGTTTCATCATACCGGAGCCGTGCCCACCCCATTGCCGGCAGTGGCAAAAAAGCTCGGATACGTCGCGCGACATCACATGACGTCGTGAGTTTGACATATCTGAACTAGAGCATCAGTTTTTTAAGAATTATGAGAGTATTGAACAACAGTGCATTTTTATTTTTGATTCTGGCCTTTATTCTGTTTCCACTGCATTTTTGTATAGGCAAGGCATACCCAGCGATTATATATGCAATAAACGGTCATAAAATGAGGAATTTACAATTGAATTAAGAATCTTCTACTACCAGTTTCATTGGATGCAGCATTGTTTACTGTTCTCACTGTTGCTATGAGTTGCTCCTAAAGTCACCAGTTGATCCTTAGGGAAAATATTGTGCTAGGATAGATTTTGCTTTATTTAGAAAATGTACCTTTTCAGTATGAAAGCAGCATAAGGGACACATTAGCTATTCTATTTTCAGGGGGGAAAAAGAATTCAAGTTCTTCGCAAAGTGGAGTCTCAAAACAACCTGGGATTTGCTAGTAATACAATATGTTTATAGCTGCATAAATGTGACTTCAGTAATTATAAAGATATTCCAGCTTCTGATATTTAATTCCTCTAATTCAGAAACTAAATCTTAATGGTGCCTGCATGGTTAATACATATTAAGAAGAAATGGTCAAAACTGGGATAGAAGTCATCTTTTCAAGAATAGAGATAGCACTCCAGATAATCACTATAGGAATATGACACAGCATTAAAAGCTATAGCATCATTTCTATAATAAAGTGGTATATTGCTGACAGCTATTTACCAAATAGAACCAAGGTCACTAAGGACTTAGGACTATTGATTCTGCTACAGAGAAGGACCTGATTCTGGCTTTAGAGAAAGGACCTTTTCTGCTTCTCGCTCTAAGGCAAATGAATCATCAATGCTAATGGAGAAATGGTATCAGTGACATGGAAGAAGAGTTATGAGCTAGCTATTTTAAAATAAAACTAATATACAGGCTTTTTCACCTATCTGAATTTCTCTTGTTGTAATGTTGATAGGATAAGTTGTTCTGCAATATTTTACTGTCTTAAATTTCAGTTTAAGATGTTTTTGTTCACAGCCACAGACCTATTATCGTTTACATTCGATGTCTACAACAGCAATAGTGCTTAGCAATAATGGTGAATATCTGTAGCTTGGGTGCAGACTGAGGGTGCAGATTCGTTCTTTGAGCTTGTTGGTTGGTTTCTGAATGTTTCGTTACCACTCTAGGTAACATCATCAGCGGAATTTAGGGGATATCAGTGTCAGTGTTCTTAGCACTCAGACTTATATACCGCTTCATAGTGCTTTACAGCCCTCTCTGAGCAGTTTACAAAGTCAGCATATTGCCCCAACAATCTGGGTTCTTGCTTTACTGACCTCAGAAGGATGGAAGGCTGCGTCTTGAAACAGTCAGGATCAAACTCCTGACAATTGGCCCAGTCCATATTTTGTACTAAGTCATAAATCTTGTTTTACAAACCTCATTGGCTAAATTTATGTAGCATGCTAAACACTGTAAACCAAATGTGGGCTGAATGCCTGATTCCAGGCAATGCCAGCATTTAGATATGAAGAAAAACTATGGATTATTCAGATGCTAAAAGATTGTTTAAAGGGACATTTGCTTTAAAGGAAATGCATGTATGAAACCAGCTCTGTAAACACTACTAGTAAGATCCAGTTTTCAAATAAAGCTGTAATGTTTCTTATCAAGGAATTAGAAGCTACAATGATGAGCACTGTCATTATCTAAACTCAACAGGCAATATTTAAATAAATCTAAGGAATCAGGCCTGAATTATGCCAAGAAGCTCTTACAAATAGTCCTCAACTTACAATCATTCATTTAGTGACCATTCAAAGTTACAGCGGTATTGAAAAAAGTGACTTTTGACTATTTTTCACACTTAGGACTGCTGCAGCATCTCCATGATCATGAGATCAAAATTTGGATGCTTGGCAACTAGCTTATATTTATTGAGCCAGTTGCAATTTCTCATGGTCATGTGATCATTTCTTGTAACCTTATGACCAATGGGGAAGCCAAAGTCACTTAACAACCATGTTACTAACTTAACAACTGAATGCTTCACTTAACAACTGTGGTAAGAAAGGTCAGTATCCCATAATAACAAAGTGAAAATAGAATTTTAGAAAAGTCTGTACATTTATTAAAAAGAAAAAAAACTGAAATATGACATTGGCATAAATATTCAGACAGACCCTTTGCAACAACGCTTGAAATTTACCTCAGGAGCCTCTCAGTTCTCTTGATCGTTGCTGACATGTTTCTACTCCTTGATTGGAGTCAATCTTGGCTTCATCAGACCAGAGAATCACAATCTGAGAGTCCTTCAGGTGCTTTTTTGCAAACTCCAAACGGGCTTTCATGTGTTCTGCACTGAGGAGAGGCTTGTGTCTAGCTACTCTGCCATAAAGCTCAGATTGGTGGTGGGCTGCTGTGATGGTTGTCCTTCTGGAACTCTGTCCCATCTCCACACAGGATCTCTGGAGCTCTGTCAGAGTGATCATTGGGTTCTTGGTAACCTCTCTTACTAAGGCCCTTCTCCCTCAATTGCNCAAACTCCTTCCATTTGAGAAATATGGAGGACACTATGCTCTTAGGAACCTTCAGTGCATTAGAAATTATACTGTAGTCTTCCCCAGAAATGTGCTTTGCAATAATCCTGTCTTTGAGCTCTGCAGGCAGTTCCTTTGACCTCATGGTTTTTGCTCTGCTACAGCATGCATTGTCAGCTGTGAGGCCTTCTATAGAAAGGTGTGTGCCTTTCTAAATCATGTTCAATCAATTTAATTTACCACAGATTGAACTGTTTGGCCTCAATTCAAATGTTATGTCTGGAGGAAAACAGGCACCGCTCATCACCTGCCCAGTACCATCCCAGCAGTGAAGCATGGTGGTAGCTTCATGCTGTGGGGGTGTTTTTCAGCAACAGGGACTGGGAGATGGTCAGGGTTGAGGAAAAGATAAATGGAGCAAAGTACAGGGATGTCCTCAATGAAAACCTGTTCCACAGCACTCAGGACCTCAGACTGGGCCAAGATTCACTTTCCAACATGACACTTTCCACTTTCTAAGCACACAGCCATGATAACACAGGAATGGATTAGGGACAATTTTGTGAATGTCCTAGTGTCCCAACCAGAGCCCTGATTTAACCCCTATTGAACATCTCTGGAGGGACCTGAAAATGGCTGTCCACTGATGGTCTCCATCCAACCTGACTGAGCTTGAGAGAATTTGCAAGGATGAATGGCAGAAAATCCCCCAGTCCAGATGTGCAAATCTTGTCGCATCATACCCAGAAAGACTCAAGACTGTGATTGCTGCCAAAGATACTTCAACAAAGGACTGAGTGAAGGGTCTGAATACTTACGCCAATGTGATATTTCAGGGTTTTTTTCTTTTTAATAAATGTACAGACATTTCTAAAATTCTGTTTTCACTTTGTCATTATGGAGTACTAAGTAGATCAGGGGTCTTCAAACTTGGCCCTTTTATGACTTGTGGACTTCAACTCCCAGAATTCCTCAGCCAGCGTGCCTAGCTGAGGAATTCTGGGAGTTGAAGTCCACAAGTCATAAAAGGGCCAAGTTTAAAGACCCCTGGTGTAGATTAATGAAAAATGAATTTCAACAACCGTAAAATAAGGCTGCAGCATAACAAAAAGTGAAGGTCTGTATACTTTCTGAATGTACTGTAAATGCATATACTAATGTTGCTGAAATCATAAAAATAAGACCAATTGTTGGCTTTCAGTGGTTAATACTTAATACTAGATAAGCATAATGATATAGCTCCAGATTCAGAAAACTGAATTCTCCCTCATTAATTAGTAATTGCATTCATTGTAAACAGATTCTCGGAATTGAAGTATTCCACAGAAATTTTCTAAACAAAGAATATATTTTCAGAAAATATTTTCCAGATATATAAACTGGACTTCCTCTAGAATATAAATTAATCTGGGAATAATATTCATTTTGAGAACATTCACCTTATTGGAGTCCCTTACATTTGTAAAAAAAAAAAAAAAAAAAAGAACTTTCAAAAACAGCATTTTGTTGGGAGTGTAATAAAGGTAATATTTCTTTAAAACACATGTTTTTATGATGTCCTATACTAATCAAGTTTGGGGAAAAGCAGTAGATTATATAATATGGTGTTCCGACAGAAGTTGAATTCTCAAAGGATAATCTTCTCTTTAATACAAACCAGCTCAT
>NW_015393321.1:10589-14852 GCF_001527695.2 Protobothrops mucrosquamatus | reverse complement strand
AAGCATTCTATACTTTATGTGTCCCTTTTTGTGTCCCATTCCTCTCCCTTCCCTTGCATCTTGTGAAAAAACACACTCAAGAGTATTAGAAATGGAAAATGTTATTTGGCTGTCCAGTATACAATTCTTTGAATCAAGCATAATTATAGTGAAATGAATGTTTCATCTAGAAGCATCTAGAAGGTCAGACATATTAGACTAATGGCAGATGTAATCTCCCCATCAACACTAATAAATTGGCATCTTTTTGTCAATTCTCATCCCTCCTTTTCAGAATTCCCCTAATTAGAAATCCCTATACCTAACGAGAGAAATCATCAAAGAAATTTTTATGAAAGAAAGTAATTGGTTAGACACCTGAAATGATGTATGTCAGAAAATCAGCATTATGAGCTAGAAAATATTTGTTGAACTCCTTATTTCATAAACAGAATCAGCCGTTCTGACACATCTACAGAAACTTTAATCCTCTGCTTATTTTTGTGTATATTTTGAGGAATCCAGAAATCAAGGTAGGATTGTTCATGGAAGCTCACAATAAGCTATTAAAACCATCTATTTAATAGTGAATGGGACAAAACTTTGATATCTCTTGCATTAATCACCCTATCTGCACATTTTAGCTTTACTAAATGTTCTACATTTCATAGCCATAATTAGTTTGTATAGTTAATGAAATTGCTGCCATAGTTTTGCCACTTGTTTCCTTATCTGCTACATTTAGCAAGCATTTGTTGACTTTAGATTATGTTTATACGGCTGTGATTTTAAAGTCTTGTAAAACAAGCAGTGCCCTTTGTATAAAGTAGACATACAAGATTTTATATTACCAACTATTTCCACAGTTGTAAATCTGTTATATTGATTTAGGAGATTAGATTAACCTGTGAATATAAATATTAATTTAACCAGCAGGCTAGCCAAAGTTATATGACAAATGAATACCACTTTTTGATATGTTCCATTGCCTTGTAAATCTGTCTAGGAAATGATGATCTATAATAAACAAAAGACAAAATGTTCTTATTATTTTAAACCGAACAAGAGAATTACACCTATGCTTAAAAGTCCATATTGATTTAAGAGAAATTGAGAATAAACAGAAATCTGGGAACATTTACCAGATCAGTGATTTGAAAATACTGTAGTATCATTCCATTCCAAAAGAGTATATATTGTCAGGCACAAAGAATCAGGACCATTCATAAGGTCACAGTATAGATTTATTTAAGCCTACGCACAAGAATCTGGTCAACTAAAGTTCAACACTAAATTGGTGCCAGACAAGGGTCAATGGAATTCAGGAGGGATTGGATTTGGAGTGATTGTGCAAATGTAAAGACCCTAAGCTGATGATGCACTTAACTCTGCCCCCCAGCAATTCCTGCTCTTCTACCTATATAGTGAAATGAGGAATGCAAACTTTAGAAAAAAACCCTTCTCTTCCCTGTATGTGGAAGAGACACTCACTAGTGTTTTTTTTAAAGGTATCAGCCTGTCCCCAGGTGGTAGATGAGACATGAGATCTGAATTCATAGCAGGAGTATATAATATATGTTAAAAATACATTTACTAATCTTAACTATCATTCAGAATATACCTGCATATCATTGTCTTCCAAGCCAAGTCTAATTACTGTTTATGTTTTTTGCCATGTATTAGCTAATCAAATCCCACAGAGGTGAGCAGGGTGCTTTTTCCTTTTGCCCGCTACTTTCTACAAAACAGTAGCTGATAATAAGCAAATAAAAATATCCTGGTGCTAACTATTGAATCTCCCAATTAGCCTCTAAAAATGTTTCCGTGGACAAGTTAGAATATAGTTGTCTGCATAGATTTAATTTACATTATGCTCAATTAGTTGCTTAATCACTTCATGGTGAAAAAGCCACAATGAGGTGGGCTTATATGCCAGGTAATAAATAGTATGATTCACATAATATACCATGCTATAGTTTGCTTAATTGTAATGTACTGAGTAAACCACAATTGGCTGGATTTATGCAACATAATATCCACAAATCACAGCTAAGAGACAATGGTTTAGATTCACAAAGCAAGTCAAAAAAACAAACCCATCACATTATGGCTTAGTGTATAAACCCAACCAGTGTTTGAACCAGATAACCAAGTGTATTTTGAAAAGGCCCAGGGACTGTATGCTGTTTCTGGAAAGTGTTAATAGATTCTCAGTGGGAAGCTATTATAAAAATAATAAGTCCCTTTAAAATGTATTGTCCAGGCCAAGTTATTTTGCTGCCTAAACTCTCTAAATTCATTAAAATTCCCCATGGGGGTTAAAGATACACAATAACTCAGATGGCAAACTGATGTCCTCCAATTGTTCTGAATGACAGTCCCCACAATTGCTTACTAGTACTCATTCAGACTAGAACTGATGGGACTTAAAGCCCCTCCCAAATCTAGAGGCCAGTAGATCTCATGAAATACAATTTTTCAGTGTGTATTAGAAGACTATAATGAAAATGTGACCAAGATTGCTTTTCCAAAGAACATTTAGTCCCCTATTCAAGGCCCTCCTGGCCAGAGAAGCTGAGAAAGGAAACCACAGACAGTTTCCATCTCACCAACAACCCTAAAGTTTGAGATAGCAACATTAGATAATAGTTCTTTAATAATCCAGATAATTTTTTCCAGATTGTAGAGCTAACTACCTGATAGATCAAGTCATGGTACATAAAACTTCATCTGAAAATAACAGCAACATTCTAATAAGAAGAATATAGTCCATAAGTCAGACTTGGTGCTAACTAAAGTCCTGTTTCATGTTTCCTTAGGTTTAATACTTAATGGTATTGAATTTTTAGTGTATATTACACATAAACTAATATTTATTCAGGACAATAAACTACTCTAAATTATAACAAACACTGTAAAACTCAACATAATCCATAGCAGCCAATTACGCACATATTTAAAAACATTTGTCAAAAAGCATACCTGTCTTTGATTCTGAATGTCATAATTGGGCACCTTGGTTTTTCAACTTTTGCTGTGTAACAGAAATGAAGAATTCTCTTAATTTGTGATAAGAGAAATACAAACCCAGGACCTACCAAAAACAGTTAATGGAAAAAAGGCTATTAGTAGCATCAAGGCTGAATCTAAGAAAAAACAGGACAACCAAAGGAAGATTAGGAGGCAAGGCAACAGCACTGTTAAGGCAAAATATTTTGTTTCTAAAGGATTGATATAAAGTTTGGTGTGTGTGTGTGTGTGTGTGATGGATGGATGGATGAGCAATTCACTTGGAAAAAAAACACATGGAGATTCTTCACTATAGCTTGTCGTTCCAAAGTTTGCATCTGAAGAACTCATTCACTAAAATAAGGGAGGAAGATTTATTGTTTTCACATCTCACACAGACATGCATTAATTAAGAAAAAGGGAATTATTCTATTGCGTTCCTAATGGAATTATTCTATTGCATTCCTAATTTTATTTATGGATGGAATTAACAAGTTAGGTTGGATCCTATCAGTTCTACTTTTCTGGAATTAAAATGCAGATAATTTGTGCAAGAAGACTTAAGACTAAGTTAAAATTAGTGGAATTGAAGTTAAACTGCCATTCATCAAGATATCCCTGCCATTTTTCTTTCAGCACAAGAATAAATGCATTGTTTTCATACTGGCTAGCTGAGTTTATACATATTTAAAATGTGAACAAGTCATAAACTGGATTCACACATTGTTTGTTGAGTAAGCCACTATTTGGTTAATTTGATTTATTCTTGAGCCCAGTTCTTTATGGGTTCTAAAATACAGTTAAACAAACATGTTTGTGAGCAAAGCCAAAATATCCTGATTCACACAATGCTGAACTAAAAGCAAACAAAGCACATTATGGATTTGTTGTTGTTGTTAATTGCAAAGTCGTGTCCGACCCCATGGACAAGGTTCCTCCAGGTCTTCCTGTCCTCTACCATCTTCTGGAGTCCATTTAAGTTCACGCCTCAGTGACTCCATCCAGCCACCTCATTTTCTGTCGTCCCCTTCTTCTATTGCCCTCAATCTTTCCCAGCATTAGGCCCTTCTCCAGTCAGTCCTTCCTTCTCATTAGGTGGCCAAAGTATTTGAGTTTCAACTTCAGGATCTGGCCTTCTAAAGAGCAGTCGGGGTTGATCTCTTCTAGGACTGACCGGTTTGAACGCCTTGCAGTCCAAGGGACTCGCAGGAGTCTTCTCCAGCACCATAGTTCAAAGGCCTCAATTCTTTGTCGCTCAGCCTTTCTTATGGTCCA